>NW_021604633.1:15339418-15371262 GCF_004785775.1 Grammomys surdaster | reverse complement strand
TATATATATACATATATATATATATATATATATATACACACACACACTATTGTGCATCCCTTCTTGGTACATTTCACACTGTGGGACATATCTATCTTCCCCAAAAAAGAGCATCCAGAGACAACAAAGTGTAGTAGCTAGCATCTGGAAGCTGCAATCCCTGTTACACTGTGCCCACTTAAACAATTCCATATGAACTGACCTGGGCAAGCCATGAATATCCCTAAGCTTTTCATGATAGGACCTCCTAAAATTTCTCAACACTCTTCTTGAGTCGTGGAATACAGGATTTACTGAAATACCAACAATTCCTCTTCTAGTGTCAGAAAGCATAAACACAGCTTGCTGTTGCTATTGTTTTGGCTGCCTTACTCTCTCTCTTCAGACTGAGAATTATAGACGCCCAGTATGTTTGCATATGGCTTACTTCCTGAACTCTCTCATGTCATGACCTATACCAGTTTTAGTGGTGTATTCTTCTACCCTTTATCCCTGTTCCTGAAAACCAAGAAACTATCAGCTACAGATAAATTATTTACTTCACTAGTTCCTTCGTTGACTGCAAGAGCTAAGGAAAAGATCTTTTTGCATCCCATACTACATACAATCATCAAAACACAGCAATATATAGAACAGAAGAAGCCAGTTCAGACCTGCCCAGGGAAACATTAATGATGCATATAATTATTTTGGCCTCCTTCATAACACAGATATCTTTTGGTTTCTATAACTACCAAGCTTCATCAGAAGTTGGAAACTCAGAAGCACCCACAACTGTTAGCAAAGTAGAGATGATCTGGGTGACATACTTCAAAATACCCAAAGTATTCATACTTAAAGTTTCACCTAAGTCATGAGGCTGCCATTATCTCTAAGAAAACTCCACATAAATTAAATTTCTATAGTATGTAAACTGCAAGTCAAGTATTCCAGTGGTTGCAGCAGTATAACCAGATATATCAGGTTATGTTCTTACAAAACCCAACAAAAGTGTTTGGAATTGACAGAAAGATAAAGTGTCTTCTATAATGAGAAACATGGATAAGGTTAAAAATAAAAATCAAGACAGTAAAAAAGGGGGGGGGGTAGTGCTATGATATAATTACCCAGAGATAATGGCTGTCAGCACTTTATTAAATGTCATTTTGCCCTTTTATCCTGTGAGTGCGTACTGGCTCCTTCAAGTCCAAGTCAGTTGCATTTCTCAATGAATGCTCATACAGATAGTGACAAAAATCTAAGCTAGAAAGTTAATTTCCTGGTCTCCTTTACAGCTAGCCTTAACACAGGAGCTGGCTCTTGCCACCAGATACACCAACAAGAGTTTGAAAGGCAAAGTTAACACAGGGAGGCAAAGGTCAGCTGCAGTTCCCCTGACTGTTCTACCTCCCAAACAGTCCAAGAGAACTTTGATTTTCTGAGGTACAGGTCCCAGTATCCAACTCCTACATTCATAGGTGTCAAAAGCTAGGACCAGAGCATCCACAAAACCGTTGTAAACCATTGCATAATAGTGGGCCTTGACCCAGTAGTTAGGAAAGAGATCTGTTCCTTCCTTAAATAAGGAAACTGCAGACTTGCTGGGTGGCATCCTCTGCATTAAGCCAGCCTTCTTCCCAACAGAAATGTGTCCATTAGATACAACAAGAAATAAATGAGTAGTACCTGAATCACTATGCATTTTAGAGTCTCTTAGTTTCACAAGCTAGTGCTTGTTCAAACTGATAAGGATCTATGGGCTACAACCATGGCCCAGAGGTTATGAGTACTTTTTGTCCTTTGGAGAAGAATGGGAGTTCAAGTCCCAGCACCCACGTTAGGTATCATGTAGCCATCTGTAACTCCAGCTCCTGGAAATCTGAAACCCTCTTTTGGCCTCATGGGCTCACATCTATAAACCTACAAAAATAAAGTAAGTCTTTAAAGACCCCCAGCTAATATTTTGGGAATGACTGTTAAAGATGAGCAAACAAAACAGGACATGGAAGGGAGTGGAGAGGAGGAGAAAGATGGTTAGAGATGTTGACTTATGAAATAACTGTTCTTTCCTAACCTAAGGTTTAGGTTTCATTGGTGGTAGACTATAAGTAAGTGGTAGACTATGAGTAAAATGACGCGGTGAGGCTTTCAAAGCAGCAGGCTTCATGATGTAGTAGAAAGACCGTGGTGATCTCCAGGGATGTTTCCAGGGCTCAAGCACACATCTCCATAAGAATAAATTGTCCTTGTATCCTCCAAGCAGAACCACACACTGCAACAGACAGTGTGATGGCAGACATGGGAATCTAGCTGGTCCTACCACTTCAGACTTTAAAGAAATTTACAAAGATGTATGTGGGAAGCTATCCTTATCACATCATTGCCATTAACAAGTCTGTGCGCATGCGCTGGAAGGTTTTCCCGCCTTGATTAATCTGACAGTTGGAACACGTCATGTGGCCTGAGGCAACAGGAGCCCATCAGAGACTGCCACGTCCCAGGCGAGCTTAGCTCTCTATATAAGGGAAGGGTTTTAGGCCCTTGGGGTCCCTCCTCGTTTGTGAAGCTTATGCTCTCCCTCTCAAGATGCATTAAAGCTTATACTGCAGAAGGATCCTGAGTGTGCCGCGTCTTTCCTGCTGGCGGGAGGTTGCGCGGGACAACTGGTGCGAGAAACCCGGGACACTTGACCTTGCCATCGTCAGCACCTTGGAGGACCCCTCGATAGAGGAGGATTCAGAACTGCAGGGGTGAGTTCGGAGAGGTATGTCTATTCCTGAAATATTCGGGTTGTGCTTGGCTGTCATTTTCATGGTGCTTGTTTTGCCCTGTCTTCGAGGTGGCCATTGTTAGTGGCAAAGTAGTCTGAAGTAAATAGCCAGTGACACTGGTCTTGTCTCTTTCTCCCTCCTGTAGATAAAGGTGGGACAAAGTTCCTCTTGACTCCCCGGCCGTTAGTCGGACGTAGATAAGCCGCGGGCTGGGCCGCTGTTACTTTCACTTTTGAGACGGTACTAAGGCGGACGTAGATAAGCCGCGGCCGTCATGGGTTCATCACAGTCAGTAATCACTACTTTGGAGGCCGTACTCAAACAGCGGGATATTAAAATTGCTAACAGGACTTTGAGGAACTTCATAAAAGAGGTGGATCGCGTTGCCCCCTGGTTTGCCGTCTCTGGGTCTTTGGCTCTCCCCTCTTGGAATAAACTGGGAAAGGACTTAGAAAGGCACCGCGATGACAACGATTTGAGTAACGGCACAGTTGCGATCTGGAAACTTATTAAGAACTGCCTACAAGATGAAAACTGTAAGATAGCCATAAGGAAAGGACAGGCTACGCTAGAAGATGTTCAGGATAGCATGTCAGAAACCGAACGCAGTGAGAGGCTGGGCGCGCGTAGGAAAAAGGTACCGAAACAAAAGGAAAAGGAACACCCTTCAGCTGAAGAAAAGAACCCTCCTAAAAAAGGAGAGATACCCCCTAATGGGAAAAGCTCGCTTTACCCCAACCTAGAGGCACTGACTATCGACAGTGCAGAGAGTTCCTCTGGGGACTCCAGTGAGGAGTCATTAGATTCTACAGAGGAGGCGGAGTTAGACGAGGAAGCAGCAGAGTACGAGGCAGAGAGATACCATCCTGATGAGCGTAGAATCAGAAAGCCTCTGAGGAAGCCCCCTAAGAAAACGGTTCCCTCGGCCCCCTCAATTCCTCCTCCCCCATACGCTCCTCACTCGGGATATTCCCTGCTCTCAGAGAAAGTCAGGAAGAAGCTCAGGACAGCTTTCCCTGTTTTTGAAACAGAAAATGGAGGGCAAGTGTACGCTCCTGTAGACTTTACTCAACTAAAAGAATTGGCCGAATCAGTTCGTAAATATGGGCCCAACGCCAATTTTACTTTGGTACAATTAGATAGACTTGCCAGCAATGCCTTAACTCCCGCAGATTGGCAAGTGATTGTTCAAGCAGCCCTTCCCAGCATGGGTCAATACATGGAATGGAAGGCGTTATGGTACGAAGCCGCACAAATACAGGCTCGCGCCAACGCTGTCGCTCTCACTCCTGAACCGAGGGAATGGACAATGGACTTGTTGACAGGCCAGGGAGCCTATGCTGCAGACCAAACCCATTACCACTGGGGAGCCTACGCTCAGGTTGCAGCTACAGCCATTAAGGCATGGAAGGCACTCTCCAAGAAAGGAGAGGGCAACACACAACTTACCAAGATAGTTCAGGGGCCTCAAGAATCTTTCTCAGACTATGTGGCTAGAATGACAGAGGCTGCGGGGCGTATTTTTGGAGATACTAGTCCGATGGAGCCTCTGATTCAACAATTAATCTTTGAGCAAGCCACACAAGAATGTCGTGCAGCCATTGCCCCACGAAAACATAAGGGGTTACAAGACTGGCTGCGGGTTTGTCGAGAGCTTGGTGGACCACTTACTAACGCCGGATTGGCGGCAGCCATTCTCCAGTCACAGAGACGCCCAGTTGATAAAACTAATCTTAAGGTCTGTTATAGGTGTGGCAAGCCTGGTCATTTTAAGAGAGATTGCCCCACAGCTAACAGGAAACCAGGTGTTCCCTCGCTCTGTGACAGATGTGGCAAAGGATACCATAAGGCCAGTTCATGCCGTTCCATTAGAGACATGAAGGGCCGGCTTCTCCCTCCTTTAGATGACAAAAAAAAACGGAGTGGCGGGCCCTCGGACCCAGGGCCCTCAAAGATATGGGATCCGTTGGACCAAAACCCAGGAAGTTCAGGAGAGAGAACGATCAGAGTCCTCCCAGGGCGACCGTGCCGATTGGACCTGCGCGCCGCCTCCGATTTCCTATTAATCCCTCAGATGGGAGTCCAGCCAGTCCCAGTTGAACCTGTAATGTTAACCCCTGGGGCCCTGGGACTTATATTGGGCCGAGCGTCACTTACACTACAGGGCTTGATAGTCTTGCCAGGCATAGTAGACACTCAACATTCTACTGAATTGCAAGTCTTGGCCTCTAGCCCAAAAGGAGTGTTCTCCATCAGCAAGGGTGATCGTATTGCCCAATTATTGCTTATGCCAGGTATGGAAGATGAGACAGAAACAGACACAAGACAGATTGGCTCCTCAGGAAATGATTCTGCTTATCTGATGATATCATTAAATGAAAGACCCAAATTAATCCTAAAGGTACAGGGAAAAAGCTTTGAGGGAATTATGGATACCGGAGCGGACAAAAGTATTATATCCACACAATGGTGGCCCAAAACATGGCCTGTTACTGAGTCCTCCCATTCCCTACAGGGGCTAGGGTATCAATCTAGTCCTACCATCAGTTCTACTGCTTTGTATTGGGAGGCACCTGATGGTAGGAAAGGAAGATTTATTCCTTATGTGCTCCCTCTTCCTGTTAATCTTTGGGGAAGAGATATTTTACAAGGTATGGGCTTCACCCTGTCCAATGAATATCCTATAGAGTCACCCCATATCACCTCGTATTCCTCACAGGCTAAAGCAATGATGACGAGAATGGGATACGAACAAGGAAGTGGTTTGGGCAAGTTTAGGCAAGGAAGAGTCAAACTTATTTCACCCTCCAACAAACAAGATAGAAAAGGTCTGGGTTTTTCCTAGGGGCCGTTGAGGGATTCCTGCCCATACCTTGGAAAACAGAGGATCCGGTGTGGGTTCCTCAATGGCCACTATCCTCTGAAAAATTAGAGGCCATCACAGAATTAATAAAAGAACAGATGACCCTTGGCCATATTGAAGTTTCTACTTCGCCTTGGAATACACCCATTTTTGCAATCAAGAAGAAATCTGGGAAATGGCGGTTGTTACACGACCTCCGGGCAATTAATGAACAGATGAATTTGCTGGGCCAAGTGCAGAGAGGGCTCCCCGTCCTTTCTGCTCTTCCAAAAGACTGGTCTCTTCTCATAGTGGACATTAAAGACTGCTTTTTTTCCATTCCACTGTGTGTTCAAGATAGACCTCGGTTTGCCTTTACACTGCCTACTATTAATCATGCTGGCCCAGATAAACGGTTTCAATGGAAGGTTTTGCCTCAGGGAATGGCTAATAGCCCCACCATCTGCCAGACTTTTGTGCAAGCTGCTTTAGAGCCTTTACAACAACAATTTCCTGCCATTCTTATTCTTCATTATATGGATGATATTTTGATTGCTCATAAAGAGGTTCAGACTCTGAAGAAGGTTTATCCACAGTTATCATACCTGTTAGGGCGATGGGGTTTACAAATAGCTACAGAAAAGGTGCAACTGTTTAGTACGGGAGAATTTCTAGGAACATCTATCTTTCCCACTTGTATACGTCCTCAAAAGGTTGAGATCCGCAGAGATTGCCTCCGCACCCTTAATGATTTCCAAAAACTGCTGGGAGATATAAATTGGATCAGGCCATTTTTAAAGATCCCCACAGTAGAACTTAAGCCTCTGTTCGCCATTCTTGAAGGGGACCCACATATTTCTTCACCCAGAAGTTTTACCCCTGCAGCCCGTCAGGCTTTGCAATTAGTCGAAGATGCATTACAGGATGCACAACTTCAGCGTATTGATCCCTCTTTACCTTTTGCTCTATGTATTTTAAAAACAGCGAGTCTACCGACGGCTGTTTTGTGGCAACAGGGACCCCTATTATGGATTCACCCTAATATATCCCCAAACAAAAGAATTGATTGGTATCCAGGGGCGGTTGCACAACTTGCATGTAGGGGTGTTAAGGCAGCCATTACTCATTTTGGAATTGAGCCAGCCACACTTTTTGTGCCTTATACAGCTGCCCAAATACAAATTTTAGCCGCTTCTTCTGATGATTGGGCAATATTAGTGTCTACCTTTCTAGGAAAAATTGATAATCATTATCCTAAACATCCCATATTACAATTTGCATCGAGACAGTCCCTTGTATTTCCTAGAGTTACTTCTACAGGCCCCATCAAAGGAGGGCTTGTCGTCTATACTGACGGATCTGCCACTGGCATAGGGGCATACGTGGTGGATGACAAGGTGGTATCCAAACATTATGCTATGACATCTCCTCAAGTGGTTGAATGCATGGTCGTATTAGAGGTTCTTGAGATTTTTCCAGGTCCCCTTAACATTGTTTCTGACTCTGCTTATGTGGTGAATGCAGTGAATCTCCTAGAAGTAGCGGGGGTTATTAAATCTTCTAGCCCTGTACATGACATCTTTTTGAAAATTCAACAAGCTTTGTTACAAAGGAGAGCCCCAGTGTTTATTACACATATTCGGGCTCATTCTGGACTCCCCGGACCTATGAGCAGAGGCAACGAGCTGGCAGACAGGGCCACAAGGGTGATGGCTATGGTCCTATTGTCCCCCTTAGATCTGGCAAAGAATTTTCATAATACTTTTCATGTAACGGCAGAGACTCTACGACACCGTTTTTCTATCACCAGAAAAGAGGCAAGAGATATTGTTGTGCAATGCCAGAATTGCTGTGAATTCTTATCAATCCCTCATGTGGGAATTAATCCCAGGGGCATACAGCCGTTACAAATTTGGCAAATGGATGTGACTCACATACCTTCTTTTGGGAAGTCACAATATCTACATGTCTCCATTGATACCTGTTCTGGAGTTCTATCAGCTACACCATTGACGGGGGAAAAAGCTTCCCATGTAATTCAACACTGTCTTGAGGCATGGAGTGCTTGGGGCCAACCTAAGATTCTAAAAACGGATAATGGACCAGCTTATGTGTCCAAAAAGTTTTCCCAGTTTTGCAGGCAGATGGGGGTTACTCATCTGACAGGTCTACCTTATAATCCACAAGGACAAGGCATTGTCGAACGTGCACATCGTACTTTGAAGACTTATCTATTAAAACAGAAAGGGGGAATGAAAGACATCCTTCCCCCAGTTCCCAGAGTAGCCATATCTATGGCACTCTTTACTCTCAATTTTTTAAATTTAGATGATCATGGTCGCACAGCGGCTGACCGCCACTTCGCAGAACCTGATCGACCAAAGGATCTAGTGAAATGGAAAGATGTTCTGGCTAATAAATGGAAAGGACCGGATCCTATTTTGATAAGATCCAGGGGAGCTGTTTGTGTTTTCCCACAGAATGAAGAAAGCCCATTTTGGATCCCAGAGAGATTAACAAGGAAGGTCGGAGAACCGGACCAAGATGCTGCCAGCGACCAACAACCCAGTGATGCTGTGGATCCTCCATCTCTGGGTTCCTAGTATTTTGGGGGTTCAGAGATGGGCCATAATGAATACATTCCCTATTCCTATGCCAGTGATGCATAATGCTCAGGTGTTTCCATGCTTTTTTGCGACCAATAAAACGCTGTGGAAACTAACAATAGTTATGTTTTGAAAGGGAGCCTATGTTTTATGATCATTCCCTCCCCTAATAAAACCAGTCAGTATATCCAAATTTATAACCAGTCCACAGCATGGTTGCTAATCCCTTTGATCAATGGCTTCTTTGTGGCATTAACAGAAGCTGCACAGATTTATCTTCCATGGTTATGATTAATGGAGGCAAGGCTGCCAAAGGACAGTTAAAATACGATTGGAAAGGACAGACAGGGTCAAGAAGTGTTTCCTGGATGACCTCAGTCATTTCTTAGTCTCCTTTTAGGGAGTTGGCCTTTAAACCCACACCAGTATGTGTTTGGCCCCCTTTTATCTGGCTTGTTAGTAATGATAGTACTATTTGGAAAGATACCCTACGATGTATTCCTAAAATTTGTTTTTATAGACTTTGTTGGAATGCTACTGCCTTTCCTTTTGCTTTGGTAATTTGGCTACCTAGATTTGTATCTGTGCCGGTTGAGGCACCTAATAGTTTAAGCACTTTTAGAGTGAAGAGAGATTTTGGTATCTCTGCCATTATAGTTGCCATCATTGCCACAACAGCTGTGGCTGGCGCAGTTACCACCTCTGCTTTGGCCCTTTCCTCTTCAGTACAGACAGTAGACACTATTAATCATCTGTCTGCCTCGGTCACATCAGCACTAGATGAACAGGTCTCTGCCAACTCACAAATCCTGGGAAGATTAATGCTAGTGAATCAACGCATTGACCTCGTTCAGGAACAGATTGAGATGTTGTGGCAATTAGCCCAATTGGGCTGCGAACAAAAAATGGTGCGACTTTGTGTTACCTCTATTCAATATGAAAATTATACTAGAGCAGCAAATTTTTCTAAAACTTTATCTCAGTTTTTATTACAGAATTGGACTGTAGAGTTTGAAGAGACACTTCGGAAGTTACGCTTTGCGATTATAGAAGTGAATTCTACCAGACTTGATTTGTCCCTGACCGAAGGACTGTCTACATGGATCTCTTCAATATTTTCTTATTTTAAAGAATGGGTGGGGGTGGGTCTTTTCAGAGCCTTGCTCTGCTGTGGGCTGGCGCTCGTGTTGTGGCTCCTTTGCAAGCTCAGGTCACAGTGACAACAGGATAAGGTGGTGATTGCCCAGGCACTTGTAGCACTGGACTAAGGGACTGGATAGCCATGATTAACAACCGCCCCAAAGACCTGCTAAGACAAGGCCATAATCTGTAATACCATCTCCTCCCCCTGCCAAATGGCCCTGGCACCTCTGGGAGTTTTTCTCCATTGCACAAGAGTTGGGCATTTTGGCTTCCCTAATTCTTTCTCTCTATCTGTCCCAGGAACCAAATCCAGACTCAAGAAGGGCTCGGGTTCCCATTGCACCTTGAGGACTGTGATATGGTTGTTCTCACACTCGTTAAGCTCGGGAGGGCTCGAGTTCCCATTGCACCCCGAAGTGAGTGTAGAGACACGGGCCTGCCTCACTTATTGAGGAGGAGAAAATCTAGACCTCTCTCCTTTTGATTGGTTTGTGTCTGCCCGGCCTGAACTCTTTCACTTTTCTATGGCCTCTTCTTAGGATCACTTTTAAATAAAAAGGGGGCAGATGTGGGAAGCTATCCTTATCACATCATTGCCATTAACAAGTCTGTGCGCATGCGCTGGAAGGTTTTCCCGCCTTGATTAATCTGACAGTTGGAACACGTCATGTGGCCTGAGGCAACAGGAGCCCATCAGAGACTGCCACGTCCCAGGCGAGCTTAGCTCTCTATATAAGGGAAGGGTTTTAGGCCCTTGGGGTCCCTCCTCGTTTGTGAAGCTTATGCTCTCCCTCTCAAGATGCATTAAAGCTTATACTGCAGAAGGATCCTGAGTGTGCCGCGTCTTTCCTGCTGGCGGGAGGTTGCGCGGGACAGATGTAAAGCTGTGTCACAATTCCTACTAAACATATTGATCTGGTAAACATTTTTCATCAAAATTACTTGTATTAACATAAGACTTATTAGTCTCATTTGAAATCATAATATTTTTAAATGCTCTGAACTTATCTTTCTCCTGGTAAAAATTGATAAGACACATAAACAGATGCTCTTCTAGGTCTTCGACTTATATGGCTTAACAGTGTCGTCCTCAGCTCTCCAGTCACATGCAACTATATGCATATGGACAAACGCTTGCAAGTGTGTCTGCATGCACACACACACACACACACACACATAATAAATAATAAAATTTAAAAAACATATATGATAGCAAAGTCCTATAACTGTCAGAATTCTTTAGTAAACAAAAAGTGTAATTTAAAAGACCAAGTTTTCTACACACATAAAATACTAGGCCGCCTTTCTAATTGTTGTAGTAGGAAGAACAGTGTATTGAATAAATAGATTTAAATACCACTTTCACAACTTATTAGCTGTGTGGGCATCTGGTCCCCATTATTCTCCCTACTACCAATAGGACAAACTCAACAGCAAGCATATTAAAACTAAAATTGTTGTATTTTGCAAGCAATTCACCATCACTTAATTACTTGGGATTATGTGGGGTAATTTCTGTGTAATTATATACACTTGCTAATTCAATCACTGGGGAGGAGATTTAGCAGCTAACTCAGTACCACATTCTCTTGCTGCAGTTGCCATGTGACTGCACATGACTAAATCAAGCACAGAACTCCATAAGAAACATTTGCTAATTCAGTTCATATCTATCTAGCTATGTGCACTCAGCTACATGGATAAACAAACAACTCAAAACAAAACAAAGCAAAAAAACGGATCCTTGTGCAAATGCCTGTGTTGATCCAAAAAAAATAAAAACATGCTTTTCTTAGGAGGTGGAATGTTACTTTGCCTTGGAATACTCTCCCCGCTGTAATGAGACATGTTCAGAAGGAGGAGAAAGAGGGAGAGGAGAAGTTGTAAAGTCTAGAGCAAGCATGTGAGATGGGAATAGATCTGGGAGGACTTCAGGGTAGGTGTAGGAAGTAGCACAATCAAAATGGATTGCATGGGTGTATGATATTATCAGATTATAGGAGATTACAAGAATCTGAGTTTGGATTCTATGCACCTGTGTGAAAGCTGAGCATTGCATTCTCTTACAGGAAGATCCCAGAGGCTCATTGACCAACCATTAGTACACACAGTGACCTCGAGGTTCAGTGAGAGACTGTCTCAAAATAACAATGTTCCCAAGGGTTTGGGGGAAAGAGATGAACCAAATGTTAAGGCTAGGCTCACATAAAATGTGTCAAAAAAAAAAAACCCTTTTTCACAAGAGAGAAAGGTATGTGATGTCAATTTCTAGTCTCAACCCCTCATCCCCAAATACACACACACACACACACACACACACACACACACGGGAATGTAATTGCCCCTGCTTGCTTCTTGTCTCATCTCCTCAAACACCTCACTCTATTTATTGTTGTAATTGATTATTGAGCTCCCTATATGCTTCTTATTTTTTTATTGGATATTTTATTTACATTTCAGATGTGATCCCCTTTCCCCATTCCACCCCTAACCAAGAACCCCCATCCCATCCCCCCTCCTCCTGCTTCTAGGTGTCTGCCCCAGCCAAAATGCTATGCCCCTTATTAATTATCTAGCTCCCTATATATACACTATGGCTCTGTGTCTCTGATAACTGTCTAGAGTACCTGGCCCTAGCTAATTCTTTCTTTTCCTCTTTCTTCCTTTCTCTCTTTCTTTCTTTCTCTCCCTTTCTTTCTTTCTCTTTTTTTCATTCTTTTGTTCTTTCATTCTTTTGTGTTTGGAAGGAGTAGTTGAAAGAATGTTTTTCTTTTTTTTTTAAGGTCTTTTTGGCATTTTGAGATATGTATCTCCGGCTGTTCTAGAACTCACTAAGTAGAATGGACACAAACTCACAGAGATCCACCTCACTCTGCCTCCCAAGTGCTGGAATTAAAGGCATGCCCCCACTACACTTGGCTTGCCCTAGCTAATTTTTACCTATCCTTCAAAGTTCACCTAAATAACCTCCTCTAAGAAGCTTTCATGTATGATTTGCACCCTCAAACCCAATAAAAAGACTAAAATGTTATTTCCCTCCCACCACCCATAACATAAGACCTGATGGCTTAGGGATTGTGGTTTGTGAGAATACTTCAATTTATTTTTTCAAATAAACATATATACATATGTAGAGCATGGTTTTATGGATCTGGGGAAGTTACATCCTCTGTCTCAATTATATCTTATTTATTACTGAAATGAGAATTACTGGATTGCACCAGGTAAGTGGTACTGGACTAGGCATGCAGTGACATACACAAACAGCAGCATCTTTTTCTGTTGTAATTACTTTTTTACCAGCATCATATCTGCTGTAACAAAATTTCTAGTATTAGAACTCCAAAATATCAGGAAGAAACTTAAAGAAGTAAGACAAATTTTAAATTCAAAGGTCTTGGCCTTTCCACTGTTGAGCTTTTGAAACTTAATGCAGGATAAAATTGATGTGCCTGAGTGTCCTTTGCACAGCCCTATGTTTCCTTACCTTCCAGGACTGCATGAAGGATGCAGAACATAGAAGTGGTACCCTGAACCTGCTCAGGGTCTGCAGTACAATCGGCCAACCCGAAGAGTTCATCTCTAGAAACATTCTCATGCTTGCATGTCTCAACAATGCCATGTGACAGACATTGCTCTCCCATCCTTTACAAATCTACATCTTGAGCCGCACTAGAACAGCTGCTGCCTTTGCTATCATACATTACCAAGCCTGCCATTCACACAAGGAATACTGTGATTAGAGTACAAAAGGCTACAAGCAAGGCAGAGAAAACTGTGGCATCATAGGTTATGCAGGCAACATCTTCACTGAGATAGAAGGAACAGTTGTCTGTATCACCTATTCCAGGAATGTGGAAATAGAGGCAGAAAGAATGTAAGAGCTAGAGAACGGGAGAGGTTGGGGGCCACTCGTGGTGTGGAATACTGAATCTCAGTCAGGATACATGAGCGCTGACTCTTGAACTCACAGCCACTGCCATTCATTACCCAAAGATATCCTCTACAAGATTGAGCCTGTCAACATGGTGTTATGGAAGTAGGAAGGGCTCTTGTGGCCCCCATGCCTTCAAAAATTTACAAGCAAATAAAGGGTGATGGGGGGTGAGACATTTTGTTCAATGGTATAGCCACTGGTAAGCAAACTCCACTCACTTCTGTAAACAACCCTAATGGAAATTCAGTGGGTTACAAACCAAGGAACATGAAAGTAGAATATGAACGACTTGTGAAGAAAGGTTAGCAAGAAGCAGGAGGAAGAGGCAGAGTAAGTGGGGAAATGAATATGACTGGAACACACTGATGTGTTATAATAAAACCATTATTGGGTAAATGTAAACTTCAAAAACAGACAAAACTAAGGAAAAAAAAAAGAAATTTGCTAAAAGATGAAAAAAATCACCAAATGTTTTACAAACCATACTTTCACCATCTTTAGGGACAGAATACTCAAATATCGGTTTTAAAACCATTCCTGTAAAGATAAACAAATACGTAAAATAACCACGACCTCTAGAAAAATGGTTGACTCTCTTCACAGAACAGAGAAAGTACAGAGGCAGCATATACTAGCTTAGACTTATTATTCCAGAAAACGAGGAAATTTTCAAAGAATAATACTTGTTGCAAGCTTTCAAAATTATAAGCCACTAGGAAAGGGTGTCAATAAACAATTTTAACTAAGAACAAAACACTCAAGAGAGTGGAATGTGGAGGCTACCTGGTGAGTGCAGGGGGGGGTGGTGCTGATGGTGCTTTGTGCAGCCGGCCTCACGTAAATGCATTATCTCCTTTCCTAAGGGCAAAACGCATGATCTCCAAAACTCTCCTCAAGATTGTGCAGTAATGACAGGAGAGGAGACAGGGAGGGAGAAAAAGGGGAGGAGGTAGAATAAGAACTGTATTTTTCAGGTATACTTACATTGCAAAAGGTGACAAAGAAGGATTAAGAATTGCCACAGGTTGGATGATGAAATACAACATATAATGCTGCACACCAGTGGGTCTCAACCCACGGGTCACGACTCCTGTGGCAACATTCTAGCTCCAAAAATTATTCGCACTATGATTCATAACAGTAGCGAGATTGCAGTTATAAAGTTAACAGCAAAAATAATTTTAGGGTTGAGGGTCACCACAAAATTAGAAACTGTATTGATAGGTCACAGCATTAGGGAGCCTAACACTACAAAGAAAACAAACTTTATAAAGTACACATTGAGTGCCCTGACATATTCAAGCATGGATGCTAAGTTAGATAAAATTTTATCACCATGGAATTCACAGATGTTGAAAATTGTACTGTAGTTATGTAAAAATATTCTTTACACTTAGAAAATCACAACGGAATATTTAGAGTGAAATGAAAGCAATATTATCTGTAACTCTCAAAAGATCCTGAGGAAAGAATACCTGTGTATGCATAATTTCCCTACATATCCCCACTTTGTTGATTCATCATTTGCTTGGTTTATATGTACAAATATATAATATACAGTGTATAGAAAATACACACAAATATGGAGGGGGAAGAAAGAAGAGAAATGAATCCTATTTTTCAGGATTTATATGTATTCTGAATACCATCCTGACAACTCTAAAGTTGAAATGGTTTTAAAATACAAAGTTGAAAAGAATTAGAGGGTGATAAACACAGTCTCTCCTGTGAGGGAAGCAAAGGACCACATGGGGAGACACAGCTAGATAATGCGAGTCATTGACAATGTTCTCAGACTCATGACGGTTTCTCTTTAAGTCTGCATTGTGACAACATATAGACGGAGCGTATTGTGGCAAGTGTAAATACAAAACTACAGTAGGAAAGAGAATAAAGAAAAAATCAATTCTGTGCAAATTGCTATCATAACTGTGTCAAAAGTATAGCAATTTGAAAAGCTCTCACAGTGCAAGCACAACAGAGCAGAGCGTAGAATTTCTGGGGTGATAATTGCCAGTGCACTTTGATTCTGCTAAAATAAATGAATAATGTACTTTTAGAGCAGGTCATTCAGCACCTAGTTATCTCCTTTCTTCATTAATTCCATATTAATTTTCCTCCTCAACATAAGAGTTTTCTTTTACAAATTCAAAAGCACACAGTTAACAAGAGTTAATATGATTAATTATACTTACATGCATTTGTCAATAAGTACCAGGCAACATTGTAATAGTCCTGATTTTCTTAGTAACTCTTATGTCAAAAGGGCTACTTGTAAAAACCATATTTTGTTATACTTTCTTACCTAGCTTGTGGTGGTCTGAATAGGTTTGGGCCCCACAGATGCATGTGTTTGAATGCTTGGACGGAGGAGTGGCACTACCAGATGTGCTCTTGTCAGAGTAGGTATGGCCTTCTTGGAGGAAAACATCACTGCACAGATGGGCTTTGAGGCCTCCTAGGATCAGCCTCCACCCAGTGTAGAATCAGAACCTCCTCCTAGCTGCCTGCAGAAGGCAGTCCCCTTCTGGTTACCCTCAGATCAAGATGTAGAACTCTTGGCTCCTTCTCTAGCACCATGTCTTCCTGCATGCTGCCATGCTTCCTGCCATGATGATAATGGACTAAACCTCTGAAACTGTAAGCCAGCACCAATTAAATGTTTGCCTTTATAAGAGTTGCCTTGGTCATGGTGTCTCTTGACAGCAGTGGAAACCCTAAGACACCTCTCTAAACCTAAGATCGGACCACAAAGTCTTCTTGCACTGAAAATAAAGTTTAAAACCAGGCACTGATTTTAATCCAGTCCCTTAGACCACTAGATGAGCAACAAATTACAACTATGGTTACTGTTTGGTATAATAATGAAAGGAGAAAGAAGCTATCCTAAAAATAAAGTCACCTGTTGCTCTGTTCCTTTATCTTTTTAGCCATTCATGAAGAATAGAGTACTGCTGAGAAATTAAAATGCTACAAGAGACAAGGGAAGATAAAGAAAAAGTTAAAATGTTTTCTACCTACATACATACAAAATATTGAATACTTTAAAAACCTAGGGACTACTGCTCTAGTTCCAGCCTGTTGCTGTGACACACCACTCTGACCAAAGGAACATAAGGAAGGAACGGGCTCATTTCAGGTTACACTTCCAGGTCACAGTCCATCAACCACGGGTGAACACTTTTCACTGGGTCAGTCTCTGGCTTGCTGTATAGATCAGGAATTGGCATGTTGTAATACAGCCCAGGACTACTGGCTGAGGAATGGTACTATCTACAGTGGACATGGCCTTCCTTTATCACTTAATAATCAGGACAATGGCCCCACAGATGTGCACACAAGCCAATCTAATCTAGGCAATTCTTCAGTTGAGGTTTCTTCTTTACAGGTAACTCTAGGTTATGTCAAGTGACAATAAAAAAAAACCAACCAGGACAATTATGTTGAAGAGCTGATAATTTGCATATAAAAATTACTTATCTAGCATAAGAACATTCCTGAATGGACTGAGTAGATCAATAACCATAGCACCTCACTATCTAGCTCATCTTGCAGAAGAGTTCTGCTTTCATGTTTTTTTCTCATTATATCTTCTAGGTAGAAGTATGAACCAAACATATGTTTTCTAGCTATGGAAACAAGGCTGTTTGAAGGCTACTTCCAGAACCTCCAGAAAGCCCTGAGCTCACTCTGGTAGTTGTAAGAAGATTAGCATGTGATCTAAGCTCAGCACAGCAGACACAATTCCTTAGAACATGGTGTATCAGGGAGTGTCAGCACATAGCAAACTCGAGATCAGTCTAGAACTCTGTGTGTGTGTATTTATGCATGCTTAGCTTACCCAGACCTCCCTGCTAGCTAGTTCTCACGTGTACAAGCACACCTCTGTAGTTTCTGTCCACTACTATGAACATTCTTCATCCCACATATATGTAAGAAATCCCTCTCCTGCTGCTAAACTGACCTTTGCTTTGCTGGGAAGAGAAGGGTGTAGAGTGAGACATACAGACACAGACTGAGCATGGTGGTGTACATCTTTAACCCAGCACTCAGAAGGCAGCAGCAAATAGATCTCTTTGGATTCAAGACTAGCCTGGTCTACATAACAACTTCCAGGTAGGTCAAGGCTAAACAGAGAGAGCCTTGTTTTTTTGAAAACCATAAAATGATATATGATGATAAGATTATACAATTGCAGTGACTTCTGCTCTTTGTCATTTGTTTGGTGTGTTTGAAAAGATAATAGCTGATGGATTTTAAAGATCTAGAATCCTGTCCTGTCCAGCCTTCACATAATCTGCCTTAAAAATCTGAAGTATAGATTTACTCTAATGTATTCTATCCCCCATCTCTCTCTCTATCACTCTCTTATCTTCCTCTCTCCCTTCTCCTCTTCCCTCTTCCTTTTTTCCTTCCTTCCCTATCTCTCTCCATAATAAAAGATGAGATAATTTGAACAGAAAAGTACTTTTAATTCATAAGATGTTATGATTTATAGAAGACAACATTGATCTAATAATTGAATAATTGAACTAATAATATAGACCTTTTTCAAATCTTCATGACATATCTGACCGTTGGATAGAGTACCCTTCTCTACCTTTAGGTATACTAATGTATATGCAAATACAAATTCTAATATGACAAATAAACAGAAATAAAACCTCTCAGACTGCTACCCTACTGGAGTGACATTGCTCATCTCACAAGATTGAGCTATAAGAAATAAATTGGTTTGAAATATTATTGCACATCAAGTACCATTTCATTTATAAGATCCACTGGCAAAGCAATACATCTGCTAAAGGCTTTAATGTTTTGTAATACCCCAAAATTCTTCTGAAATGTGTTTCCCTCATGTTTTCAAATGCATAAAGTGCTAGCTTTATGTAAAAGTCTCAAGTAAAAATGAGTAAATAATTCTTTCGAAAAATTTATTGATTATTTAATAGACATGTTTTGCTACATGTGCATAAAATTGACTAGTGCACTTTCTAAAAAATATATTCATAAGAGTACTGGGGTTTCAACTGTACTTTCTAAGAAATACATTCATAAGAGTACTGGGCTTTCAACTTTCTTATCAAGTCTAAAATTACTAGCATCAAAGTCAGCCAGAGGATGTTAAATTAACATTACCCATTGACTGGTGAGAATGAAAAACAGTGGGTGGTCACAGCATAAGGTCAGAAGGAATTTCAGTATGGAAAGCAGGACATTGGTAGGAAAGTGCTACTAGTAATTCATTAAAAATTAAAAGTGGAGCTATTCTCAAAAAAGCCACTTACACCAACAAGACTAACATCATAAATACATCTCCAAGAATGGTGATTATTTAATATTAGCATTTATCAAGCACTAACCATATTTGAAAGGCTCTGGGATTTTGCTCCCTTTTTAAAAGTTTTATCTCCTAGAGCCAAGCTTGAATATACTATTACTGACTACCCCCTCAAAGCAATTCAAATTCACAGTGAATTCCATGTACCACGAAAGTTATTATGCTGAAGTCTTAGACAGCAAAGAATAATATGAATTGATCTCGGTGTTAAGCACTCACAGCCATGAAAACTGACTCAATATAGTGTGATACATGCTGGAAAAGAATGGTGTCTAGTTCTGGCTAGAAAGGAAACAATTAACTTTGTTTAGAAGCAGAGGAACTGATGTATTAAACCTCTGTAATGTCATTTAAATATGAAGATTAACACTCATTTACAAAACAGACTTCATAGTCAGCCAGATATGTGTTATAGGTCAATGGCCAAGTGATAACCTAGAATTTAGCAAGTTGTTTGGAAGCTACAATCTAGTCCTACTTCTGCAATCCTACTTCCACTAGCAATCCTACTTCTACGATTACTTCTGCCATTAGTAACCTACATTAAGCAACAGTCAGACTCTCTGGCTTTCAGCTTCCCAGTCTTTGAAGGGAGTTAGTTATGTTTCATGCTCCTTAATTTTCCCTCTGATTCTTACATGAGTCTCTATTTGATATTAAATCGTAAAACTCTATGTAATTGTTGGTTGTTTATATTTAGCCAGTATTCATAAAGTAATGGCCGAGGGTCAAGAATTTTCCAGGCATGTGGAGTATATCAGTAAATAAAGCAGATTAAAAAACAAATAAATAACCTATCCATAGAGGGCACAAAGGAAGTATCTGTTGAAAATTTTTAAATATTCTATCATCTGCATCCTTAAACATGATTTCCCTTTTAGGACAGCACTAGTAAATTTCCAAATGACTGTTGACATATGAGGAAAAATCTAGATGATGACGCAGAATTGGTAATGTTGCCTTTAAGATCTCACATCCCTAACTTCACACTCCTCTGTGAGGCTTGGCAGCTTAACAAAAAGGTTACACACTAATGAGAGTCCCTCAAATCCAATTAGAAGAAAGTCATCGTTGCCTCCTCAAAAATTCTTGAGAACTAAGACATAGCCAGGTAAGTTTTATTTAATGATGAATAAAATCCATGCAAGATCAGAAATTATTAATATAAAAAATCATAATCTCAAATCTTTTTCAGATAGTCTATTTCTATATCTGGTAATTTTCAACCTTGCCCGACTATTTTACTTTACGGTGTTTGATACCTGTGGTTTATTATTCAAGAGGCATAATAAGACATCAACTCTTTCAGGTACCTCAGAAACAGAAACCCATTCAGAGCACATCACAACAAGGGAGGGGTGACTGAAGGAATACATAATGAGCTGAGGAAGAATGGGGCCCATCTGCTCTGAGAACACAGAGCCTAGAGATAATCACATGCGAGATTTGAGTCTGCCTTGCTTTGACTTTTCTAGGTCTGCCTCTCTCCTTTACTAACCTATATTCCTTCTCCCATCAGCTCATGGTATGATCCTCTTCCCAGCTGCTTGAGCCTCTTCCCTCCAGCAGCTTGCCTTCATGTACATTCTTTTGCATCCATCTATTTGTTGCCTCCCTCTCTTTCAGATGTGGTTATGTGACTTTCTTCCATACAGTGCATTAAAAGTGAAAGCATCATTAGGATCATTCTTGAATAGTAATGTTCAAAACAAAACCAACACCTTGGGAACATCTGCATAATGCATCATTCAAAACAGGACTAAACATGATATATACCATGAGGTTCCTTAAAAAAGAAGAAGCCCTACATTAACTCAAGGCACTTTCAGTGAACTGGACAGAAAGAACACTATGGCATACATCACCACACAGATAATGCATGCAAAGACTGAAGTCAAAAGTAACTCCATTAAGGTTAGGCCATGCCTTTAAGATACAGAAGGCAAGTATCACTGGTGAATAAATATGGCCTATACTAGAAATTTACCATCCTGAGGGGTGTGAGGAATGAATGTTATCTGTTGTAGAATATGTAAATTGAGCTTACAAATAAAACACACCAGACTGTACAAACATCTTTTTCTATTAAATGTATATAGTGTGCATATACATTAATATTGGAGGACACAGGAGTTCCATGGCACATGTGCATAGGCCAGAAGACAATTTTGTAGAGTCAGTTTTCTCCTTGTAGTTTTACTTCAGTTCCAAGGACCAAACTCAGTCATCAGGCTTATGGGCCAAGTGACCTCACACACAGAGCCATCTAACCAGCGCCACAGACACTATTTTTAAAGTGGCATGGATAAACTGCAAGCAGCATCCTTAAATTTCCTTAGTTGGCCATAATTTGTACTGTCCAAGCTATTACACCCATAATATATGCATACATAGCCACAAAAAATAGAGAGTAATCACCTTGGCCAAAGGTTCCCAAAGTTTCAGCATTCTAGTTTGGCCAAGGAAACATGGCCAGCACTGCATTTTTCTATCCAAGCTACACAATGAAAACTGCAAGCAAACTACCAACCGAGAAACAAAACAGAAGGGAAACTTTGAAATAAAAATGCTTTATATTAAGTAAGTTTGTCTTTAAAATAGAAACACTGAAGTCACCTAAAAGGGCTTCTCTTTTCCTATCCTCTGAGGGTATAGAACACATGTCCCTCTTCTCTCCATGCTGCAGATGCTACTCACTGTCCTTATATAATGACAAAGTAACCCCCCCTTAAAAAGAAGATGAAATCAGGAAAGGTAGAGAAAGAGAACAAATAGTGGGGATCTAGTGCCATGGTGAGGAGCACTGACAGCTCGCCCCTCTACCTGCCATAATTCTGGTGTTTTCAATATGTCTGTCAGCAAAAATCTTCTTGATTTCTAATTTTCAGGGAGACAGCATGTCCTGTAATTTCTACCCCTCCATCAGAACAAGTCAAGGGATGTCCAGTGAGCTCTAGAGAGCATGAAATTTCAAATTTTTCCAGGATCTACACAGCAACACTGAGAGCCTCCCCGTACCCCTGCATATCCAACATTGAGAGCCTACACCAAACACACACACATGCACAAACACAAACACACACACACACAGAGAGAGAGAGAGAGAGAGAGAGAGAGAGAGAGAGAGAGAGAGAGAGAATGAATAACACAATGAGATTATCATATCACACGGCACCCTTTACTTTGTTAGACTCCTAGAAACCTGGATCATCCTGTACGCCCCACACTGCTCTACCAGCAGTGGCATCCACACTAGAAATACCCAATCTTCAAAACTGTATTCTGTTCATAGCTGTTTGCAAGGATCTAATACACTATTAATTCTACTTGTAAGCTTTACAAGAGCAGATTCGTTTTGTTTAACCTGGGTGCTCCCATAGAGAAAAGGCACTCAGGAAGTTTTTCTTCAGTGAAAAAATACCCAAGAGCTGGTTGGTGAAGCGAAAAGTAGGAAGGTATGGGCAGTGTTCCTGTCTTAATTTGTGTTCATTCCTTGGGAGGAAGTAGGAAATCCATACTGGACTTGTGTGAAATTAATATACTCAAAAGTGCAAACATCACCAAAAATATGTGTATCAATCCTGGAACCCTTGCTCTAAATACAGTAATATTGGCCTCTGTGTGCATGACTTAAAAAATTTTTTTCATATAAAATATAAACAATTATTCTCAAGTCAATAAATTTCTAAACATAATTACCTTCTAATTACTAACAAAATGCTTTTAATCGTTCACAATGCATTTCTTAGACTCACACACACCCCACACTCATCTTAATGAGCATATGTTTTCTCTCTATACTATAGACGATCTTTAAGCTGTAAAATATTCAAGCGTTCTAATTTCCCAAAGTGTTAAAAAGCTTATGAATTCTCCCTCTACAGGAGTTGAAAGAATATTTTCATGGAGCAGTACACAGAGTCAGGCATGGCAATGTCTGCCTACAGTCTTGGCTCTCAGAAGACAGAGATGGGAGGACCAGAAAGTCTAGGTCATCCTCATCTATGTAAGCAAATTGGAAGTTGCCTGAGATAAGCAAGAACGGATATAAAATTAATAATTATAATGCATATAAAAATTTATGACAATTTATTGATAACTGCCAAATCTTATAAAATATTGTCCAATAATATAAATAAATATTAATCAAGCCACAGGTGGCATAGAAGAATCTTACATGTTCAGACTATACTCTGCATGACTGCAATGGCATGATATCCTTGAGGAGGCACAGCTGCAGAGGCAGCAGAACTCGCAGTCCTTCACAGAAGGCTGTGTTCTACGTGACACCGGAATAGAACATGTCAGGACGCATCTGTCAGGATTTATAGAATGAACAAAGAGCAAAAGATAAACTAAGTCCCATCTCGTAGAAAATGAAGTGGTTAAGAGATAGGCTGAAATTGCAGGAAGAAATTGAAGCGGGAAAAGCCATGTGATCCCTTCCTGGTCTACCCAGCATATAAAGAACACAGTGCAGGGTGGATGCTTACAAACATTTGACTTATTCACAACCAAAACAAGACAGAAAAAAATATTGTGAGCAAGAAATCCAATTGACTTCATTTTCCTATTTCAAATGCTACATATCATGGATCATAGAGTTCCGAGTGTCCAAAAGTCTATATATCTAAGATGAATAGTAGACCTGGAAAACAGCAAAAAGCACTGAGTGATTCTATCATGTTTTCTATTAAGCAATTCCCTCAAAAAGTGTAGGGAGAGTAAAAGGGACATGAGTGTAGAGAAACAGTGAAGCAAAAGAAGGATCACATGCTGCTTACAGAAGAGCTCCTAGAAGAAGATTTCCTAAGTATAGCTAAAAACATATCAAGGACTATCTGTAAAAAAAGGGAATTAAGAGATGGTCAAAAGGTTAATGTCATGGAGGACGGCTGGACTGGCACACCAGAAAGTGGGCAGGTGTCATCTCTGGGAAGAGGTGTTTTTATAGCTGGGTGCAATGTTTGTAAACACACTCCGCAAATGTCAAGCAGTAAACTGCAGAAATCTACCTAATAAGAGAGAACAAATGACATTCAGCACTACTAAGGAGATGTGGACAGAGGCTGTGCAAAGGACACCCGCATCTTGGTGACTCAAAGAGCTGACGGCTGCCACTCATACGGCTGTCAATGGTGGGGATTTTAATTTGCCACTTTATCTTGGCAGTTTTGGTTGTAAGCTTTGCTAATGGTTATAAATTAGGATCAGAGACACACAAAGGATTAAGACCTATAGAAGAATGCCTTCAAGGTCAGACAGAGTGCCACGGGTGGAAAAGTTCTCAGATCACACAGGCAAGCATGACGATTTGTTCCCACAGGTTTATGCCAAATTAATTCCTTCTCTGTTGCATAGAGCTCATACATTCCAGTTGCTCTGCCCCCCTGAGCATGAATGGCAAATCCTTGGAAGTGGACCAGCAAGGTAAATAAATGCATTTTTAAGTTAAGAAGCTCCCTTATGACAAGATTACCTTGAGCTTGAGAAGAGTCTTTTGGACCAAATCAAAGTTGCAAAGCACACCTGCATCCACACACCCTTTCAATAAAAACTAGAAAGAGAGATGTTTATGGGACTGTACTGTGTTTTCTACTCTGGTTTATTTAAAACTGCTCTAAAACTAGGGACTATTTACTAGAAATTAAGGCAAAGACTAACTGTGAGCTTTGCAGTGGTTACCAACACTTTCATTTCCTCTGGGAGCTGGTCAATATAAGCAAACTGTTTTTCAGAAAAAGAAATGGTAGGAGAGGGTTGAGGACAGATAAGGAAATACTAAATTCTATCAGGGCTAGATTTACTCTGGCCCTTCCTATGTTCATTTTCAATAAGAACTCCATCAGGTCATAGAAAAGGCCAAAATCTTCATCAAAGAGACTTCAAATTATTTCAGAGCAGCTTCTCTGACCTCTGCAAGCATAAGGCAGGGCTTTAAAAATGCTCACATGCTCAAGTAAGTGTCATAGGTGTCTAGGAATGAATACTGAGCAATGCAAATAGGAAACCTGTTGACAATGTATTTGCATTAATCAAGTGAATACTCTAGTAATAGATTCACATCTGACCCATTTACCTTTCCCAGTATTGATCATTCTGTAGCTGTTAAGGTCAGGGGCTAAGCTGATGACAGTAAACACTTTGAAAGGCAAGAATAATATCCCCAGAGACTGACAGAAGAAGAAGAAGAAGAAAAAAATAACACTAGAAAGACCAAAAACTATAGGCTATAAATCGAAAATTACAAAACATGGCAGGACTCAATGGTTCTACAGTGAGTTTTACCAGTCTTGTCTGCTATTATCCTTACATATGGCAAGCACATTGAGGAAGCATTACTGCCAGGCTCTTTGCACACTTCACACGTATTCAGACAAGAAAACCATCCATACGAATCATATTTCATAAGTACTCAGGCAGGAAACCATTCAGACAAATCCCAAAGGAGAGTCAGATCTTGAAAGTCCAAGAAGGAGAGACTTAAAGGCAATAGCTTGGGTCATATAACAAAGGTAATAGCCTGGATGCATGAGGCTCACCAGTTTAACAGTGTTCTGACCTTCTAACTTAGCACCCAAGTGAAAATGGGAAGTGTCTTCGTAAATAAAATTAGATAAAACAACTACCACTAAGACGAGGCAACACTTTCACATCAGATATATTGAAAGATGATGTCATGACCTAAGAAGAAGACTTGAGCACTTTCTAATAAATGCTCAACAATATCTTGCAGCATACAGGCTCTTGCTAAGCAGAGATGGGAGCTTCTCATGAAGAGAACCTTACAGAATGACGAATTCAGAAGAACTCCAAAGTAAAAACAGTGGCTGAGGACCTATCTGTTTATGTACTGGTATACATAATTTGCCAAGCATAACAAATAGACTTCTTGAGTGTTGTACAAATCAATAAATCAGACCAAACAATACAAGGTTCTGAGTATGAACAAAAACTCCTGAAAAAAATGGTTGTGTCTACAAAAACTGATTAAAATTTCAGTACTACGGAAAGACTAATGATGCAGGTCCAGAGGGTAATTACCTTAGTCTGGGCTGATTCTAGCCCTCTGGAACAGTCACTCCTTGCCCATCTCTGTGTCAGTATCAGAGAATGGAGTCACATTGAGAATTCTGTGTGCTAGTGGAAAAAAACTCCAAGATTTGCATCTTGTGACCTCAGTTTCTTCAAAACACAGAATTGTTCTGGGAATGTGTTTTCTTGCTCCTCTCAGCTATAGAAGCTAGGAGAGAGATTACTTCAGCTGTTGTTACTCATGTGTCTCTATGTTTTTTGCCAAGTGCAGCTTGTCCTTGTGATTGTACACTTTACTCAGGTGACACTTCTTAACCCTCAGAGTAGAAACTGCCTCATGCTCTGAATAAAGTTGCCTACAGTGTGGGACTTCAGCCTGCCTCATTTCTATTCCCAGCTCTCCTAGGTTCATGCCACCAACGAGAGCTGAAAACATGCCGGAACCAGCTTCTTGTGAGTGATACATCAGAATCTTTGGAACCTACTACTTAGCAGACTACTAGCTTCCACCAATCCAAACGCTAGGAACCAAAAGGGTGATGACCAACCAAAGTATGGTAAATTATGCTTGATTTATGACATTCTTTGTTCTGTAAAATACTTAGAATTTTCTAAAACTGCTGCAATGTTGGAATACGGAACTTGGGGTCACCTAAATCTGTGTTCTAAGCCATGGTCATTCAAAGCGGTTCCAGAATAAATTATCATTTATTCCCTTTGGGATGAGAGCTGTAGATTTTCCATTGGCATGAGGAACATATTTTTTAAAGATACACCCAAAGATAGTAACAACAATGCTTTGAGACAGGGAGCTGTTTGTACCCAGGATAATACTTAATACTTAGTCTTAATTATTATACTTACTTTCAGAACTATTCTGTGAAGTATTTTTGTCATGGTCGCCTAAGGCACTGTGGTAGTTTTAATCACCAAATCTGACCTTTTAAGTTAGTCCTTTCTGTTTCAAAGTATCTCTTCTAAATAATGCTTCTATATTTAATAACTATGTTAATGATTTACTGAAGAGATAAGCTGTGTAATATTCAATCACATTAACAAATTGATATTTACCAAAATTCTGTAAGCAAAAAATCAGTGTTTTTTTGTTCATTAGCACAAAAAAAACCTACCAAGCCTGTGTTTATTAGTTTTTGCCACATGAAATGGCATAATATCAACTGCTTCTGCACTATGATAAAAGTTAATGCAAATGTATTCAAGGCAGTAACTGATAGACTGTGATCTCTACAAACACAAGTCAGTGAACACTCTCATTTGTAGTTATTTTGCATGATAAATAGGTACACAATTCCACAATAATATAAATTATATCATAATTACTACATTGTTACAATAGATCTTTCCAGACTTATGGATATTTAATTAAAATGATATTTATCAGAAAGTTAATGAGACTATTTTGAAATCCATTTACTGAAAGGCTAATGAGACAGTAGAATGCAATCTGTTTATTAGCTGAACAAGATATGCAACATCTGTACACAGTAAGAGAAGACTATAAGTGCCCATAAAATATCACCAACAGCTTTCCATAACCCTTGCTACAGTAAAAAACCCCATTGGAGCTGAGAAAGGCCAACCATACACAGCACCATTCTCCACATCTACGTAGAATATGAGCTTAAGTGATCCTGAGAATGTACATTCTACTCAAGTCATTCCCTTGAGTGCATAGATTACATATCCATTATGAAACATGATAGTTATGTGATATATATTTAAATGCAAGCCATTTTTAAATTGCAAACTAGGTCAAGCTGTTTACATCGTAGAATAACATTTTGTAACATTATATCTTAGAACAAACTCATATTTGATTGCTATGCCACAGAAAAACACAGTATTTCACTGAGACAAAAATAATTCCCTTATTATATGAATATAAGGGAAACGGCACACATAGAAAGAAAAGAAGAAATATCATTAATTTTCTGAACTCCTGACAATAATATTAAAAATTACACATCTAGCCTAAAGATCAGATAATTATAGAGATATCAAAATGATACACAAAACCAAATTCTAGATTAAAAAGGGTTCAAAATATATGCCAATTACTAGTTTAGGAAATACACAGGAGGTTATTTAAAGATTAACAAAACTAGCCTGTCAGTTCAAGTATGGAATTTTTAAATGAAATAACTTTTGCAAACAACTTTCTAAATCAAAAGCCTCACAAGATGTTTCCTATCATAAATAATTTATAAACTACCATGAATTTAGATAAAAATAAAAAAATAGGTATTTAAAACGGTGCATCCTGTGAGACAGGGACAATGGTGGCTCAGTGAATAAAGCACTTGTTGCACACTTGCAAGGGCATGGGAAAGCCATGCCTACATAACCTGTGGTCCCAGCACAGAGACAGAGACAGGGGATTTTCAACTCAAGCCGGCTGGCTAGCTGGCCTAAGCTGGAGAACTTGGGGTTCATTAAGAAGCCTACCTTAATACATTCAAGTGGAGAGTAATGAACTGGGATACTCAGTGTCAATTTCCAGGGGCATACACATGTGCACACACATCCACATATACAAACAATATCAAGTGCACACTCACACACACACATATACACTGGATCACACAGAGATGTGTACATATACAAACACATACACACACACACACACACACACTGGCTCACACACACACATACTGGCTCACACACACAAACTGGCTCAGATACACACACAAACACACATGCTGGCTGACAAGATGCCTCAGCAGATAAAGTGCTTTCCTCAAACCCAAGCAACTGAGTCTCATCTCTGCAACCCACTTACAAGTGGAGGGCAAGAAAGGAGAGAACTGATTTTAAGTGGAAGGAGAGAACTGATTCCATGAAGTTGTTCTCTGACCCCCAGTAACACTGTGCTGCGCACACACACACAAATCATAACCATATATTAAAATATTTTTAAATAAGTATGTTGTAAAAGGCAACTCTCTCCTACAGTCATTTAGTATTATGAAATATCTAAATAAAATCATGATAGTAAAAACAGCATCATCAAATATTTTTTCTATATATGGCTGCAAAATGCTATCTACAGAGTATGACACAGCCATTGCAACTAAGATCCTGCAAGAACTGCTGCCACCTGGACTGGGCCTATCGAAAAGTCAGTTATGAATCCGTGAAAAGCTTCCCCACTGAAGTATTGTCTACTGCTAGATTCTGATGGACAGACAATCATAATCTTCAGTTGTCTACCTATTGGTGAGCTCACCAGACTCTCTAAACCCAAGGTCGCAAAGATGGACATGGCTAAACTCAACCAGTCTCCAAAATCCTCAGGGACTTCTGGGATGGAGACAAAAAGATGGAAGAGACCAGAGGACAGTGAGGTGTGAGAGCAAAATGAATGGGTTATAGACTCAAACAAAAGGGTTAAAGAACAAATTTAACCTGTTATTAAAAAATCAGAAAAAATTATCTGTATTTTTCAGTATAAATTAGTGGTTATTTAATTACTAACTTACTAGAGCATCTAAGAAATTTGAAGGCACTCAAAAGAACTGTGTCTTTTGTTAACACTGACCTAAAACATATTTATTATTTGTCCTATTAATGATCTGCCACAACAGTTTTAAACATTTATCAATCTGCACTTTCTATACTGAAAATCAGATCATATTAAATACCGTTAATCTGCAATAGTAGCTATAGATATTTAGTCTCCTACAATGTGTTCCAGACAATAGGTAATAATCTATTATCTATTATATTTTATTATATATAATATATATATATATATATATATATATATCTCAATTATAAAAATATGAGTTATTTAGTAATGAGATTGTCCTCATCCAGGATGACAGCAACACTTGCAGTAGAGCAACACAAAACTATACACCTCTGTGCAAAGGACAGGCTGGAGTCACAGCTCAGAGTTTGTCTTTTAAATCTTTAGTGTCTTGAAATTTAACTTCTTGAGTTAATACACAGCTATTAAAAAGCAGCAGACTGATAATCAATACCTTTACTAATGGCTATTCCCCAGGCTCCATTAAATATAAGTACCAGAGTTATGCAAGATGGAAAATACCCAATTAGGCTTTCCTGAACCAATTTAGCTTGTCCAGCTATTGAATATTTTGACAATAAATATATAAACACTCGAGTTTGAGAGAGAAAAATCAGTTCTTTAATTAGCAATAAAGTAGACTCGAAATGAGCCATCTGGCTTATCTCTGACATACACTGTGAATACACCATGTTATGAAAAAATAACAAACAAATCACGCATAAGCTGCTAACCTCAGAGCATAAACTTAATTTCAGCTCCCTTCATAGAAAGCAACAGAACCTGTTTCTCTTGATGCTATATGGAAAATATAAAGTCAAATTTTTCTCACTGCTGTCGGTCTGTCATGTTGCCAGAATGAAAGAATAAATCTGAACTCCTTATTTAGATGTAGATGGATCTGAGAATGAAGAAGGCCATGGTTTTACCCAGAGGCTCGTATTGAGGCAGCAAGCACTATAGTAAGACTGCACAAACTGTTGTAGTTGATTAACAACTGGGATGATTAAAATACTAAGCTCAGACTCCTAGCTATTCAGGACTTTAGTCTTTCAACAGATATATACCAAGCATCCATGCAGCACAAGGCACCCTTGCAAGTGCAATAACAGACTTACTTATCAGACCATATGTGTTTTTCAAACTGTGGCTGATAATTGTGTAATCCATAGAATCGGTACAGATCATGTCAGCATTTCAATAATGTAAATTTAATATATAATACAGAACACTAAGATTTAGCTCATGAAATACAAAACTGTTTGCTAAACAGCCACAGAGCAGACCAGTCTGGTAGAGCAGTCCACTCAGTGTAGTGGTCCAGACCTGTGGAGTAGCCCAGACAGGTGGTCTCAACTGTGCCCCCACACTTATAGTCACTTATAGTCACGAGCAGAAGGAATACGCTGAGTAAATCAAAGAAGTCTTTGGGGGAGGACCGGCCTTCAGGCTGGGACTGCAGTATGAGATCTGCTCAGTAATGGAGAGACATCTTCCAATCCCCGGATCAGAGAATGTACAGGTTAAGTGTTCTCCCAGCAGATTTCTAAGAATTAAGTAAGGTTCACATTAGTAACTAGAGTGTCAAGACTTCTGAAGTTAATCATCCAAGATCAGAATGGGTGTGGCAAAGGGTAAAGAAGAGCAAGATCACCATAGTTACATAGTTCCAATGACTTGATTGATTCTTATAATAAAGGTTCAAGAGCACACATTCAATGAAGTAAGGAAAGCCATCTTTAGGCGCTTTCTTTGCCCAATGATTCACTATCACTATGCTGTAATACACACACACACAAACACACACACAGGGAATGGAGTAAAAATAATAAAAACCATGAAAATTACTTTCAATACAAAAATTGGAAGCATAAAATAGAGGAATGAAATGTGAAATATGGGGGACAGGGGTCACCTATATCCCACATGCATGCAGCATAGAGAATAGATGAGAGTCACTCACTGCTCCACAAGCACTAAACCATCCCATGCCTCGGCAAGAGGCCCTTGTCAGGGAGTCACCTCCACCATTCCTAAGGCATGACAAGACCTAGACCAGCAGGCATGGACTGAAGAGCATTTTCTTCGATTTAAGGCAATCAGAAGGCTGGATTTAAACCAAGGTTCTTGCTAGTATGTGTAAGGAAATTGATTCCATCGCACCACTAATGGTAAAACAGACAGAAACGTAGCCATCATCAGCCCCTCTGCTGCTTTCTGTTGTCCTATTGTCTCCCCCCCCATACAACTGACAGGAGTGGCACCAAGCCTTGTGGGGCTGGGAAGCCCACTTAAACCACTAAACTCAGTCAAATGGTGCAGTTTCCCACTGTAAATGTCAGAGACTGAGAACCACGGAGCACTTGCCCTGCCGTGAAGTATCAGTGCCCATAAGTACAGCTCAGAACTGTATACCTATGAGGCAGGAGGACTACGTGGAAAACACACAGCCCTACTTAAAAATTTTTATCTGGGTGTGATGGTGCATACCTGGAATACTGTCACTTGGGAAGTAGAGGTAAGAGGCTCCCTCATTCAAGAAGCTACAGCAACAAGATGACACTAATGGTAAGATTTTGGAGGTCAGCCTCTTCCTTGTGTGCATGCGTAAACGTGTGTGTCTGTGTGTGTGTGTGTGTG
>NW_021604633.1:15206265-15339408 GCF_004785775.1 Grammomys surdaster | reverse complement strand
GTGTGTGTGTGTGGCTCTGTGTGTGTGTGTATATCTGTGTGTGTGGCTCTGTGTGTGTGTGTGTGTGTGTGTGTGTGTGTGTGTGTGTGTTGAGACAGGGTCATGTTATATAATTCATGCTATCCTGTAACTCACGCTACTCCTTCTGTCTCCTGAGTGCTAATTACTGAGTGCTGATTACTGGCATGCACCACCATGCCCCGCTTTCTGCCCCTTCATTCCTATGTTTCTCAGACTCATGCTCCTGAAGTCCTCCCTTCTTCCACTTTCACACTCTCGTGTTGATGATTGATTCAGTTTCTATGTCATCTTCTCACAGAAGTCCTTCCTGTCACATCCAGTTACATTTCCATGTCACTGTCCCATCTGCGCCTTCATGCAGTGTTTGCATGTCTATTAAGTATTCATAATAAATCTTTGGTTAATTGTGACTTTTCTAGCTAATCAGATAAGGTCCCATCTCCAACCATCAGCATCCAGTCAAGGTTGGTCCCTTCTCCATGTCACAGTTTTTGTTTCTACAACACTCTGTATGACAGTGAGGGGACCAAGCAGCACTCATCAGAACTGCTCCTTTTTCAGAAGAAAAAAAAAAAAGGAAGATGATCCAAATGGCTTGAGTGTAATGGATAAACAACTAGAACTGATTTGACTGCCCAGACAAGAACCCAGAGAACAAAGTTCTGAATCTAGCCAATGGCCAGAAACTTAGACTCTCTTCTAAGCATATAACAAAGAGAAGATACTCCAAGATCAGGAAAGAAGCCACCAAGCACATATGGGACCAAGTCTGGAGACAGAGCTCAGCAGGTGAAGGTGCCCTTCATATTAAAGAGATGACTTTACACGTAGTTTAAAACTGGATAAAATTAAATGCATAAATTGGGGCTTGAAGGATGGTTCAGTAGCTAGAGCACACACAGTTCTTGCAGATGACCCACGTTTGATTCCCAGCACCCATATCAGATGGTTCACAAATGCCTCCAAATCCAATTCCAGGGTATCAGTCACCTCTGCCCTCTGTAGCCATCAGCATGCATGTGCACATACCCCCACAGACATATGTTCATCTATAATGTTAAATTGAAAATACATCTTCAAAAGAGAAACGCATGAATTATAGATAATGAATGTATAACTACATTAATGATAACAAAGTACATTGTAAAGTACTGTACAAAGTAAAACATATTTCTGAATGTTACCATTGTACACTGGAAGAAATGCCATCACAAAAATTGAGTAAAGTCTGAAAGACTTCATTTTATCAACAAATGCTGAGTTGGTTAATACTGTATCAAACTCACTGGCATTGCAAAGGGCTTTCCATCACTGCTAGAACCTTGATTCTTTTTTTCAGGTAAGATAAATAATATCTTAAGTAAAATGTATAATGTCAAATAGGTCTAACTCAGGCTTTAGACAAACACATCTTATCTTTTTGGACAGTGTCACCAGAACCTGTGGCGTGATGATTAAGCTAGGCTGGCAGGAGGGGCCTTCCTGTCACCACATCCCTGGTGCTGCTGCTGAGCTTGCAAGTGTTCACCCAACTGGCTTTTTACATGGGTACTGAGATCAAGTCCTGTTCCTCACACAACTGCAGTCAAATACACTAATAATGGGCTGGCTCCTGGACTTTCTATTCTTATTACTAAAAGAAAATATCCTAAGTGATTCATTGTGGTTTCTATCATATAAAATTCATTTTGAGCCACTGAGTTCCTTTGCTGTCAGAAGAGAGAAGATGATCTGCAGAAAGAGAAGGGGAAAAAGACATTTCTGCTTCTACAGTAAAATCACTACTTTCATCTAAAGCATGACTTTGCTAGAGAATATCTGCACATCTCAATTAATTACCACTTAGCACCAAACCAGGGAGAGGCAAGAGCAGGCTGAGAAAGGTGACGTCAAAAAAGCAGAGGACGGATCATTCACCCCAGATGACTACATCATTATCAGCTGTAAGACATGTACACACGTGTATTCTGAATGAATAAATGATACTTCATTGAGGAGTCCATACATGCACAGAGTGTACCATAGGCTTTAGTATAATTTCTCTTTCTATAGTCAGTCATTTAATCATTCATCCATTCATTCAATTGAGCATTAACTGAATACCTACAGAAAGCCTAATAATTCATTATGTCAATAATTAATTTTTCATTTGAAATGGAGTACATATGCATATCTATGTAATAAATATAATATAAATATATTGACTTATTATATATTTATTATATGTTAAATAAATTTATTATGTAATATGTAAAATATATACATAAGTATATCAATTATACACATTGTCCTTACGTAATAGCCTTTAGGGACCAGTTCTATGTTGGTTATTTACTTTCTGTGTCTGTGTTCTGAGTGAATGTGTATATAAGAAAAAGGTGGACAGAAAGACAGGGATGATAGAAGGGGAAAATAGAATTGCATTAGATGAAAAGAATCAAAAAAAAAAAAAAGATTCAAGGGGAATGTGAACATTTCGATGAAAAGAATAGCATGAACATGACTTCCTTCCCTAGGCTGAGGAACCATAGTCACAGCTCAGCATCACTCTGTCCAAACGCTGTGTGTTCCTTGAGTTCCTTGGAGGTTGGGAATAACTGAGAGCTACCTGTTAAGCTATTGATAAAAATACTGTACACCACAGACTTGTAGCTGACAAGTAAGTATATTGTACCCTGGAGCAAAAACTTAGACATAAAACAACCACTGTCCCACAAATAAAGAGAAGTACAACAACATTTTTTCACCAAAAAAAAGACAAAAAGAAAAAAATTTAACCAAGATAACAACAAGAAATTTCTTTCTCAACCTCCATTAACTGTAAATTTGGTTTTTGCTTTAATGCTATAGCATTTATTCAAAAATAGCAGAAGAATCCCTATTTCTATAGGTTGTCCTGCAAAGAGAGAAAACACTATTATTTATATTTCTTGTTCAAACACTCTAAGAATAAAAGAACTGTTTTTTTGGAAATGATAAGGCTCCTGCGGACAGCATTCACACATGGCATTTGAGGCTTTCTTGTGACATAAAGTGCAGAGTGCTTTGAGGGTGGTTACAGATACAACGGCACAGAAAAGGCTTTTAACTCTGGCTCATTTCCTCTGACCACCATGCCTCCATCCTAAATTATAACCTCTCAGAGCTACAGATCCTTTAGAGCTAGATTTTAAACCTGTTTCCCATGGTATCATCACAGAATAGGAACACTTTGCTACTCAAAGTAAAAGCACAAAACCACTGGACACAATAACTGTTCTCATTATTGCAAACCAATAAACAAGGCTCTACAAAGAAATTGTTTTGTCCTAATAGCTCTTGTTTATCAAGCTGCAGAGAAATAAACAAAGGAAACCAAGAAAAATGTGCTTTAATGATAGAGATGGTTAATCAGATACTACCTCTAAAGTCAGAAATGCTTAGGACACACTGGTATGTAGTAATCATATTTCAAAAGGAATTTTATGCTAAACAATAAAAATCTGCTACTTCATATGGAAGAATATTTGTTTCTAAAAACTAAAAACGAATCAAACAATCCCAATTTTAACGTGAAACTGTCTTTGTTGACATATCCCATACCAGATATAAGTTGATAACCAAGACACTTTTCTAGTTCATACAGCACTTAATATTGAAAGAAAAACAATGAAGGGGGTGGAAAAACCTGGAACCCTTTCTCATTGTTTGGCACTAATGGGTTATCTGGAGTGTCCAGGAAAGTCAGGACAAATATTCAATCAGTTGACTGGAGGCATCAGGGCAGGGCGGAAAAAAAGTGCACTTTGGCTAGAAATGGTGGCACCAAGGGTAAAATGTTTCTGTGAAGACAATTATTCTCAGAACATATATAAAAGCTAGGCATAGCAGCTCACTTCTGTAACCCTAGTACTCCTATGTCAAGATGGGAACTGGAGACAAGAGAATCCCCAGAAGCTCATGGGCCAGCTAGCCAATAAACAAGAGACCCTCTCTCAAACAAGGCAGAAGGCAAAGACTGATATCAAGGTTGTCACTGACTCTACAAGTTCACTGTAGCATGTGTGCACCCATACTCAAACACATACAAAGGCATAATGACACATATATACATATCATACACACACAAAAAAAAGTCTCTTAAGGTAACCTGTATTGACTATGATGTTTCTTGCCCATCAGTTGAGGACCAACACAAAACAAACTCAATGGTACCTTTTATAGGGTTTGGTTTAGTTGTTTTTTTTTTTTTTTAATCTCATGATGCTTTGTCTGGGATTTTTTCCTTACAGATTTTTTGCTTATACGTGGTTTCTGATTTTATTTTCCTAGGATTTCTGTGTGTGTAAATGTGTCACCATCTGTATGTTTTTCTCCTGTTTTTTTTTCCTTTGGCTCCTCTCTTTCTTGTTGGCTTGTTTGCTTGCTTGCTTGCTTGCTTGCTTGCTTGCTTGCTTGCTTGCTTGCTTGCTGTTTTCCCTCATCTGTGGCTTTGTCCTATTCTGTTTTTCTATTTTATTTTTACTACTATTAGTTTTAGATGCCTGTTTGTTTTCCAGTGACAGAGAGAAATAAAGGATGTGGGTTTGGTTGGGTGTGGAAGTAGGGAGGATCTGGGAAGAGTTGGGAGAGGCAAAAACCACAATCAGAAAATATTATATAAAAATACTTTTAATTAAAAAAAAAACAGAAACGGTTACAAATGTAACTCGGTTGATAGATTACTTGTAGAATGTACACAGCCTTGGATTCATCCTCAGCACTGCAAAAACTAGATGGGCTTATATGCTCCTGTATGCCCAGTCAAGAGGTCCAGGCAGGAAAAGCAAAGGTTCTAAGTCATCTTTGTCTGTACAGTAATAGCAACAACAACAAACAAATATAAGTTGAGGATGCTGGAGGCCAGAGTTTCCGTGTTGGAGAAGTAAAAAGAAAAGAGGCAGGACATAGTGGAACACACTCTTAACCCCAGCAGAGGCAAACCTATCTCCATGAGTTCAAGACCAATCTTGTCCATCTACATAGAGAACTCTAGCCCAGCCAGGGTTAAGTACTGAGATGCTGTCTCAGGAAGGGAAAAAAGGGATGAACCCTGTTATTTCTGGATAAAATTAAGTATATCAGTAGAAACATTTTTAATACATAAATGAAAAATGAATTTTTGCGTCTCCCAGACAAGTTCATCAAAAAACATCAGTAAGTGAGGATAACCAGGAGCTCGGAGCATCCCTGTGGCCTAGATATGGTTTCTAAGCATCATTATCCATGCAGGTTGGTGGTTCCAGGACTAGGGTGCTCTGGTCCAAACACCATGTTTGGGGTCATATGCGCCAGTCTGAGGGTCTAGCAAGAGAGAGAGGGGAATAGAGACAAAACAGGATGTGTGATCAAGTTCCCTTTATTGAAAGAAAATCCTGGGTATATATAAGCACAAGCAGGGGAATGCAGCTGATGACACTTTACCACGTGCACCTTGCAGCTGGGGGCATTAAACAGCAAAACAAGCTATGTGAGAAAAACAAGATGTTTATCAGAGTGTGCTCAGCTGTTGTGGGCTGTTGAAAACGAGTCTCTTGTCAGGGTATATGGTCTGAGATGGCTGCTTTCTGCTAGGACTTGGCTCCCAACACTAGGGCAAGAAAAAGGTATCTCTGGATATGTCTTCCCTGGCAAATTGACATGAGACCACTAACTTGAACATCTACCAAAAATATGTAAATGAAAACTAGTTTTAGAGAAAGCCATATGAGCTAGAGAAATAACTGAAATGTATTCTTAATAACTGCCAAGTCATTAAAGACAAGAAAAGACTAAAGAATGGCTCTGGGTGGAAGCAGACCAAAAAGCCAGGGCAAGTAAAGCCTACAACTGGACTCTAGAACCTCCACAAACATTACTGGGAAAGCTGGCGGAGCGGGGAGGGAGGGGATGAATTGACTCTAAGGACTGGCTGATGGTATTGTATCCATATTAGCTTCCTATTCTTTGGTTATAATGAAGTGATAAGAAACAAGGTCCTTGTGTTTGAGAAACAGTCAATGAGCATCTTAAGAGAATACTGGGGCTACATGTCTGCAACTTCCTCTGGAGAAAAACAAAGTAATCGTTTTGGAGGTAAGCAGAATGGGGAAAGTGCCTGGAGCCAAATCCAGGAAATTACCTGTTGTTCTCGAAAACCTAGTCAGTTAAAGTACAAGGTTAAGAACGGACATTAGAGGTGCCAGGCCCCATGAACTTAAAGAACATCTGGTATTCCCTGGAAACCAGTTACAATACTGGGATGGTCTTAGGCAATGAGGATACAATAGTGGGATGGCCTTAAGCAATGATTCTTGCCTAAACTTCCTGTTTTGCTATCCCTTCATAACCTGCCGCCTGAAATTAAAATTTGAGAGCTTGATCAAAACTCTTGACTTGCTCTCCTTCTTCTTGTCTCTTGTCTTTCATTCGTCCACTCCCTCCCTAAGTCCTCGCTGAATTCCCCACGGGTCGGAGCTGGAAAGAGAACAAGAAAGAGGGGAAGCAGATAGAGTCTGATAAGGCCACTGTAGGAAATCAGTAACAGGGGGCTGAGCGGAAAATGTGGCCCTTCTGTCTTACTTACTCTATGATGAACAGACTAAATCACTCTGTGATGAACAGACTAAATAACTGCACAGCAAATTATATGGAAAACAATGTTTGGCCTCAAATGGTCACGTATTATTAAATAGAATCATAATTTCTTTTTTCTTTTTCTTCTTGGAATTTAGGACAATGTCTCTCACTCCATAGCCCAGGCTGGCTTAGAATTCACTGGAAAGTCCATGCATCATGTAAACTCACAGAAATCCTGCCTCAACCTCTCATGTGCTAAGATTATAGGCATGAGCCACTCTAGCTGAGAGAACCCTTAACTTCCTGTGAAAATCCATAATCTGCTTTGACCTAAAAAAAAAAAGAAAGAAAAAAGAAAAAAGAAACACACTTGTGGCTAGAGGCAAAATGCAGCTTATTTCATTCCAAAGGCACTCAAATAAAATAAGAATATTGAAGGGTATCAAAATGTCTAAAAATGTAAAATGTTAAAACTTAAAAAAAATACTTGGCTAATTAATGGTGAGATATAGTGGAAAGTTAAAATACATAAGGATGCTGCTGCAGGAAACATCTGATAATCAAACTAAAAAGTCCTACAAGGAATGGCTGACCTTGGTTGTCAACTTGACACATGTGGGAAAAGGAAACCTCATTTACAGAATTGAATCATCAGATAAGCCTGCGGCATCTCTACGGAGCAAGTTCTTCATAGCTGATGCAGGAAGGTCCAGCCCATGGTGGGTAGTGCCACCCTTGGGCAGATCAGGCTGGGATGATTAAGAAAGGTAGCTGAGCAGGCTATGGCACCAAGACATAGAGCAGCATTCCGCCATGGCCTCTTATTCAATTCCTGCCTGGTCCCTGCCTTAAACTCCTGTGTTAGCTTCCAATGGCTGTAGACTACAACTGTAAGTGGAAGTAAACCTTTTAAGTTGGTTTAGGTCACTACATTATCATATCAACAGAGAGCAAACTAAGGCAGTCTCTAATACAGAGCCCAGAGCCCCAGGAAAGGAATGGAATCTCCCTGCCCACATGGAGTGAGTGGAGTCCAGTCTGCCACATTTGCCTCACTGTGCATCCTGCCTCCTGTCACAAAGCTGGTTGATCTGGGACAGCTCCGAGGGCCATACGCTTCCCAGAGCTACCCCTCATGCTTGGAGAGACCCCCAGTAGTCTAGCTTTCTCCTCTGCTCTATCTCTTGTCTCTGCCCTCCTCTTACCCAGAAAGAACTATGGTCATGTAATGTGTGACCAAAACATCCAACTCAGAATCTGCTTCCCGAGAACTCAACCTGGCACACAGCAACTGGAGCTCAATGGAAATACAGTCTGCAGTTTTCCCGTGAGTATGTAACTTTTTTCTGACCCACAGGACACCCATGGGCTTGTTTCAGGTGGATTCTATCTCTTACACTGAGCCATTTACCTTCTCACACTGTGTGACAGAGGAATTGTATTCTCCCCTTTTCATGTTAGCCAAATATAAAGAATAATCATTATTTAAACAACAGATTTCCCTCTTAGGGTCCATTAGCTCCTGCTGTTCATCCCTGTAGTGAAATTGAAATATAACAAAACAATTTTCATGGCAATAGATAATGATCTGGTATATGTGCATTTCTGACTTCGAAATGGAACAGAACAAGAGGAGATTGTGGGGCTGCGGCAGGGCTAAATTTCAATTTCCATGTGTATATATATTTTTGCCATTACATTTTAAAACAAGGAACAACAAATGCAGATGCACACAGTGGACAACTATGAAGGATAAAACTAAATTCAAAGTCAAGTGAAGAGAAAGAGAATAACAGCCAGCTTGTAAAATTCTTACTATAAAAATATACTCAACTAACAACACGCTTACCTTATAAACTTCCCAGTCCTACAGTTTTAATTTGGAATCTACTATTTACTATAGAATCATTTTTAATTATCAACATATCCCATGTATTTTTTGTATATAAACAACAATAAAATTAAAGACGTTAATCTCTAGAAGGCATAAGAACGGAGGAACTGAAGGTTTTGTGGACAATGGAAGTGGATCTCTCCCTCGACAGCCTCTCTGACAGTGTCTCACACTACGAAAACAGCAGGTTGTTGTCCTTAGGCATCGTACTGTGCAGGCCAGTCTCTACTACGCATCCTCTTTTCTCTACCTCTCTAAACTCTATGGTCACCTGTCATGTTTTGTGTTCTCACAGGGCACCATGTTCATGTTACCATAACTGTATGATTTAACCACATTGTCTAGAAACTGATGTTTTCAGTAAATGACCACTAAGGAGAAGCTCCTTCCAGTAAAGAGAATCTCTAACCTGGGTGGATAAGGTCAATGGCTAAGGGATCACCCCTCAGGAAGATCGGACCATCCTTAGGAAGGCCGAAACCTAAATATGCTTTTCTGGGACTCTGGGCTTTCATGCTCTTTCTCTAAAGCTCTGTCTAAGAGTTCTTCCTCAAAAGACCATATATGGCAGACTCAAACCCACATGGCTTTTCCCCTTTTCTCTTCCACTCTCCTTTTCTGAGCACCTGCCAAGATTTGAGGATTACCTCCCCTGGCGTGTTTTGTTTTAACCTCTTATGAAATTGTCCTTAACCCTTCATTGGAGTCCATTCTTAAATTACTTTATTAATGAGATTAAGAACCCAGGTGAGGATCCTGATTTTCCCAATATCATCTGGTAACCATGAAGATACTCTCTCAAATTCCTATGACAACAGCATATGAAATAGTGTGTTCTGAGTGTGTTCTCCTGAGTGTGTTCAAAACCATAGGCTGGTTTTTGGAGCTTTCATTTACACAGGCACAATTAGTTAAATTATTGGTAAGTCTCCCACTTCTGACCCTTCACCAGGGCTTGAGGATTGAGCTTCAAGTTCCAAACTCTCAATCAAGAACAAGTGTCCTGGCAATCAGCTTCTTAAAGGCTAAGAGTGGCCACAGGACAGAAGACACTAGGTCCATTGTCACTCTGAAAATCCCACGAGTTTTATGAGTTCTGGACCAAGAATACAAGGAACTTTACAGACCACAAAGACTGAAATGCCTTTGTTTGATAACCCAACAAATAAAAATCTTTTTTCCTATTTTCTATTTTTCCAATGGTTTCTTTATCTGTATCACTGGTTACTTGAGAGCCAGTCCATGTACCTGCTCTCCCCTATTGCTTATTTAAAATAAACAAACAAACAAACAACCCCTCCCATTTCTCCTTCCCTTTATTCCTCCTCCTTCTAGTCTAGCCTAGGCAACAGGAAGAATTTAAATCATTAAGAAATTTTCAGTTGTATTTACTCTGTCTGCTGTGCTATATCTGTAAAATGAAGCTAGGAAGAGAAAGGCAGCTTCAGCATCTCAGGAAAGAACATCCCTTGGGAACAACAGAGTTCCCTTCTTGCTTCTGGTCTCCTCCTCTGGGTGCCAGCTGAGGCATACCCACTTTTGCCTTACTTACACTTATCTATAAAATCCTCGATTTCACCGTTCCCATTGCCACAAGTATAACGTTGTAACCTAGGGCAAGGCCATCAGAAATTAGCCTGTGCCTAGATAAAATGCTGTCCCTGTTGACATTTAGCAGCAAATGTGGCTTATAGTAACTGTATAATACTTTTTAATTGATGTTCTTATCAACACAATCATCATTATGTTTCTAACAAATTTTCAAAGCTAAATACAACAAGGTAGAGTCTTACTTTATTTTCTTTTTTTTAATCAAAATTTTATTGGGTATTTTATTTACATTTCAGATGCTATCCCCTTTCTCCATTTCTCCCCTACCCAGAAACTCCCTATCCCATCCCCCCTCCTCCTGCTTCTATGAGGATGTGCCCCCACCCTCAAATTCCTCTACTCTGGAGCTTCCAGCCTTCATGTGACGAAGGGGTTCCTCTCCCACCTATGCCTGACAATGCCATCCTCCCTTACATATACAGCTGGAGCCATGGGTCCCTCCCTATGTGCTCCCAGGTTGGTAGTTTTGACCCTGGGAGCTCTGGTTGGTTGGTATTGTTGCTCTCCCCCCATGGGGCCGCAAACCCTTTCAGCTCTTTCTTTCAGTCTTCTCTCTTTTCTTTCAGTCTTCTCTCTCACTCCTCCATTGGGAACACCATGATCAGTTCAATGATTAGCTGTGAATATTCACCTCTGTATATGTCAGGCTCTGGCAGACCTCTAAGGAAACAGCTATATCAGGCTCCTGTCAGGATGCACTTCCTGGCATGAACATCAGCGTCTACCTTTGGTGACTGGACATGGGATGGATACCCAGGTGGAACAGTTTCCGGACAGCCCCTCCTTCAGTTTGTGTCCTACACTTTATCTCCATATTTGCTGCCAGGAGTATTTTGTTACTCCTTCTAAGAAGGATCGGAGCACCCACACTTGGTCTTCCTTCTTCATGAGCTTCATGTGGTCTGTGAGTTGTATTTTGGGTATTGCTAGTTTTTGGAATAATTTCTATCTCAGTTACTGGAGTTGCTTGTTTATTTGATAACATAATTACTTTTAACATTTTAAAATAGCATCAAAATATGGTATTTTTGTATAAGTATTCCTTTTGTTTGTTTTTTGGTTTTGGAGACTGTGTTTCTCTGTGTATCCCTGGAACTCACTCTGTAGAACAGGCAGGCCTTGAAATCAGAGATCTGTCCACCTCTGCCTCTGGAGTACTGATATTAGAGGCATATACCACCATGCTATTATACCATCATTTACTTGGTTGGCTTAGAAGACCTGGACATTAAGTACATTTTCTAGCAACCTAAATCTACCCTTTCTTCTACATACTTATGAAATCCACGTTTCATACCTAATGTTTAATAAGTACAAGATGTATATCATACATATATGAGAGTAATCATGGCAAGCTAATGACATTTTTCTAGAAGATTCTAAACCATCAAGTTCAAACAATAAAAACATTTGGATTAAGTATATTATTGATGATTTTAACATATTTTTAAATCTGGAGTATTATCAAGTGTTAGCCCATCAGCATCTAACATCTGTTTCTTTGTCTTTCAGAATACAGAATCAGTATTCTCCATTCTTGCAGTATAAAATAATAGGGACTAGAGGGATGGCCTGACAGTTAAGAACACTATGTACTCTTGTAAAAGACCTACGATTCAAATCCCAGCACCCACAAGGTGGCTCCCAGCCATCAGTAACGCCAATCCCAATGCATCCAGCATATTCTTCTGGCTTCTAAGGGAACTGACCACAAAGCATTAATTAAAACTCAGTTTACCACAGGAGTCTTTCCTGGGCTTTGGCTCTCAGCTAGGTCAATAGACACCTCTGTACTTTCCAGGTCATCTTCATGAATGTGGTCACTACCCTTTCCTTATGCTTCACTTTCTTACTTGATAGTAAGTCTCTCTATCTCGTTTTTGTTTCTACAACTGTGATAAATGCCATGACCAAAAGCAACATAGGGAGAAATGGGTTCATTTGGCTTAAAGGTTACATACAGTCCATTGTTGGGAGCCGACTCTTAGCCGAAAGTGGCTATCATCTTTACAGCCATCTCGAGCCATATACCCTGACAAGAGACTTGTTTCAACAGCCTGCAATAGCTGAGCGCACTCTGATAAACATCTTGTTACACTGTTTAGTGCCCCCAGCTGTCAGGTGTTCCTGGTATCCATGGCTACAAGGCACGTGACATAGTGGCTTCAGTTGAGATTGTCCACGAGGGCAAGTCACGTGGTAAAGGGTATAAATACCCAGGATTTCCCTTCTATAAGTAGTAAGAAGAAGTAGAGGAGTAGAGGAGTAGAGGAGTCGAGGAGGTAGAGGTAGTAAGTAGTAGGAGAATAAAGAAGACTTGAAGAGACTCCACCAGACTCTGGCTTGTATCTATCTTTTGCGTCTCTCGCCCCTTTTTTCCCCTTCCTCCGTCCCCACTTTCTCTCTTGCTAGACCCTGACCTGCCGACCGGAACAGCAGAACCGGCCGGCCTTTACAAAGTAACAGAACCCGAAGGCCGTTACAAAAGAAACGGCAGTTACAAAGTGGCGCCCAGACGTGGGGCAGCAAGAACCAGAGACCCAGTGAGGGACATTACTGGAAGGAGGATTGACTGAAAATTCAGAGGTGAAACAGAGGTGATTGCCACAGAAAACTGCCGTGTGGAGACCAGTAAGTCATAGTAATAATGGGGCAAGAAATAAGTCAGCCTGAACTCAACTCTCTGGTTTTGTTCTGTTGCTTGCTGTTTACGTGTATCAATTGTCTGCTTTTGTTTCGCTGTTTAAATGTTGCTTTTCATGTCCAAAAGAAAAAGAAACACATAGAATCCAAAATAGGACCAAAGGTTGAAGTAATCAATTTGTCAGAGCCAGATTGTGCTGACCTAGAGGAAGAGGCAGCCAAATATTTTGATCCTGAATGGCCTTCTTCCCGAAGGCCCCCTCCCTGTGCTCCTCCACCTCCAGACACTCCTGCTATGGAGATGGTGGTTGAAGATCACAGAAAGGAGTTGCAGGACAAAATTTCTTTTCTTAAACAACAAATTTCTCTCCTTAAACAACAAATAGAGTTAGAGGAAGAGTATCAGGACTTAATTAATCAGATACAAAAACTAAAGACAGGGAAGAGGTCTCGAGCGGACAAGGAAAATTCCTCAGGTCCTCGAGTTCCTCAACCTGGAGTCGAGTCCAAAGGCAGCCCCTGTCCTCTGGTTTTAGTTCAGCCAGAGATCAGCCAGAGGAGAGAGAGGTTAAGGTTTTCCCTGTATCAGAGACTAGAGATGCTCAAGGAGTTGCGTGGAGACATCACACAGGGTTTAACTTTCAAATTATTAAAGAATTAAAAAATTCAGTGTCACAATATGGTGCCACTGCTCCCTTTACTCTTGCAATCTTAGAATCTGTTACAGAGGAGTGGCTGACTCCTGGTGATTGGGATACTCTAGTGAGAGCAGTTCTTAGTGGTGGTGACTATCTTATTTGGAAATCAGAGTATCATGAGAATTGTAAAGAGACAGCTAGGAGAAACATTCAGGCAGGTAATGGTTGGTCCTTTGATGCCTTAGTAGGAGAAGGACAATTTGCTTCTAGTGATAACCAGATGCAATATGACCCAGGCTTATTCGCTCAAATTCAAAATGCGGCCATGAAGGCTTGGCGCAAACTCCCAGTAAAGGGAGACCCTGGTGCATCTTTGACCTCAGTCAGACAAGGGCCTGATGAACGATTTTCTGATTTTGTTCATCGATTAATGACAACAGCAGGGAGGATTTTTGGTAATGTAGAGGCAGGTATAGATTATGTGAAACAACTTGCATATGAAAATGCCAATTCTGCCTGCCAAGCAGCCATTAGACCCTACAGGAAAAAGACAGACCTTACTGGGTATATCAGACTCTGTTCTGATATAGGGCCCTCCTACCAACAGGGCTTAGCTATGGCAGCTGCCATGCAAGGACAATCAGTAAGAGACTTTTTGGCAAGTAGAGACAAAAAGGCCTGTTTTAAATGTGACAAGCCTGGACACTTTTCAAAATATTGCAAAACAGAAAATGAGTTAACCCAGAGACAGCCCAGAAAACAGCCTGGGCTATGCCCACGTTGCAAACGTGGAAGACATTGGGCTAGTGAATGTAGGTCCAAGACAGATGCACAAGGAAACACCCTTTCCTATAATCAGGGAAACGGGAACAGGGGCCAGCCCCAGGCCCCGAACCAATACAAGCCAAAGCAGGCTTATGGGGCAGTCAGTTTCATACCGACAAACAACAACCCCTTTCAGAACTTAGTCGAGCAACACCAGGAAGTGCAGGACTGGACCTCAGTTCTGCCACCCACACAGTATTAACCCCAGAAATGGGACCTCAGGCCTTACCCACTGGAGTGTTTGGACCGCTCTATCCAAATGTGTTTGGCCTGATAGTGGGAAGAAGCAGTACTACTATAGAGGGACTACAAATTTTTCCTGGAGTTATAGACAATGATTATCAAGGTGAGATTAAGGTAATGGCCAAGGCAATACAGAATATAGTCACTATTCCTACAGGAAGGAGGATAGCTCAACTATTGTTACTTCCATTGATTCCTACTAATCACAAGTATAAGAGTCCTAAGAGAGGGGATCAGGGCTTTGGTTCCTCTGATGCATACTGGGTACAGCCTATTATTAAACAAAAACCTATGATGACAATATTGCTCGACGGAAAGGCATTCCGAGGCTTGGTTGATACAGGAGCTGATGTGACAATCATCAAACAAAGTGATTGGCCCGCCACCTGGCCTCTGATCCCAACTTTAACCAATTTAAGGGGTATTGGCCAAAGCCAAAATCCACAGCAAAGTTCTAAGGTGCTGACATGGAAAGATAAAGAAGGAAATACAGGCAATATACAACCCTATGTCATCCCGGGCCTTCCCATTAATCTCTGGGACAGAGATCTATTATCCCAGTTGGGATTATGTGCAGCCCTAATGAAGTAATCACGGCTCAAATGATAAACTCTAGATTTTCTCCAGGGAAAGGATTAGGGAAAAGTGAAGATGAGATTATTCATCCTATTGAGATCCATGATAATTCTGGAAAAAGAGGCTTGGGGTATTTTTGATGGGGACTATTGATTCAGCTGCACCCCTACGGCGTTGTGCCGATCCCATTACCTGGAAGGGGGACTCGCCTGTCTGGGTGGATCAGTGGTCCCTAACCACCGAAAAGTTACAAGCTGCTCAATTGCTAGTACAGGAGCAATTACAGGCAGGACATTTAGAAGAGAGTAACTCTCCCTGGAATACCCCAATATTTGTTATTAGGAAAAGGTCAGGAAAGTGGAGATTGTTGCAAGACTTGAGGGCAGTTAATGCAACCATGATTCTGATGGGAGCCTTACAACCTGGGCTGCCCACACCAGTGGCCATACCTTTAGGCTATTATAAAATAGTTATAGATTTAAAAGACTATTTCTTTACTATCCCTTTGCATCCTAATGATAGAAAGCGCTTTGCTTTTAGTGTTCCCGCTATAAACTTTAAAGAACCTATGAAAAGATATCAATGGAAAGTCTTGCCTCAGGGTATGGCTAACAGTCCTACCTTGTGCCAAAAGTTTGTGGCTTCCGCCATAGAGGGTGTTAGAACCATGTGGAAGCATATCTACATAATTCATTTCATGGATATTTTAATAGCAGGAAAAGATGGAAAACAGGTACTCCAGTGCTTTGATGATCTTAAAACAGCTTTACAGACTGCAGGGTTACAAATAGCACCAGAAAAGGTACAATTACAAGATCCATATACTTATTTAGGATTTCAGATTAATGGTCCACGTATTATTAACAGTAAGGCCACCTTGAGGACTGATTCCCTTAAGACACTTAATGATTTTCAAAAACTGTTGGGAGACATTAATTGGCTACGACCATATTTGAAACTTACGACAGGAGAGTTGAAACCTTTGTTTGACATTCTCAAAGGAGATTCTGACCCTAAGTCTGGCAGGGTTCTAACACAGGAGGGTAGAAAAGCCTTACAGAAGGTTGAGAGTGCTATTTCATCTCAATTTGTAACTCATATTAATTATTCTAAGCCTTTATATTTTCTTATTTTTAACACTAAATTAACTCCTACTGCAGTTTTTTGGCAGACTACACCTATATTATGGGTTCATCTTCCCTCATCCCCTAAAAAGGTTCTTTATCCATACTATGCAGCTGTAACAGATATGATTATATTAGGCAGAGATAACAGTCGAAAATATTTTGGAAAAGACCCTGATGTCATAGTACAACCATATACAAGACATCAGGTTAATTGGCTTATGCAGAGTTCTGAAGTTTGGCCTATAGCATGTGCTTCATTTGTTGGTCAACTAGATAACCATTATCCGCCAGACAAATTAGTTCAATTTTGTAATCGCCATGCATTTGTTTTTCCATCTCATACTACACATGCACCTATAAAGGAAACATTGCTAGTTTTCACTGATGGTTCCTCATCAGGAACAGCTGCTTATGCCTTTAAGGATCAAGTAATTTCCTTTGCTACATCATCTGTGTCAGCTCAATTGGTTGAATTACATGCTGTTATTGCTGTGTTTCAAGCATTTCCAAATCAAACCATTAATATTTACACAGATAGCTCATATATAGCTCAATCTATTCCTCTGCTAGAAACTGCTGCACAAATAAAGCATTCCTCAGAAGCAGCCGATTTGTTTTTACAGTGCCAACAATTAATTTTGAGAAGAAAGTGTAAATTCTTTATAGGACACCTGAGAGCCCACACTGGGCTACCAGGTCCTCTCACTGAAGGAAACACCAAGGCAGATCTAGCCACTCGTGTAGCCGCAGTGACTTTATCAGATCCGCCATCTAACTTGGATCAGGCCATAAAGGCTCATGAATTACATCACCTAAATTCTAAAACTTTAAAAGTCATGTTTAAAATTACCAGAGAACAAGCTAGACAAATTGTCAAACAATGTCAATCGTGTGTTACATGTCTACCAGTTCCTCATTTGGGTGTGAATCCAAAGGGACTAATACCAAACAGTCTCTGGCAAATGGATGTTACCCATTATAATGAATTTGGTAATCAAAAATATATACATGTATGTATAGATACATACAGTGGTTTCATTTACGCGACATTACAAACTGGAAAAACAAGCAAACATGTGATCAACCATATGCTTGCTACAATTGCTGTATTGGGTGTGCCAAAACAGATCAAGACTGACAATGGCCCAGGTTATACAAGCTCCAGTTTCCGCAAATTTTGTGAAAAATTGGGAATACTACATAAAACAGGTATTCCATATAATCCACAGGGCCAAGGTATGGTAGAAAGGGCACATCAAACTATTAAATGTCAATTTGAAAAAATTAAAAATGGGGAATGGTATCCTACCAAGGGATCCCCTAGGAATATCCTTCATCACACGCTCTTTATTTTAAATTTTTTAACTTTGGATTCTGAAGGAAAATCTGCTGCAGATAGATTCTGGCATCCTAATACCAAAAAGAATTTTGCAACAGTCCTCTGGAAAGACCCATTAACTGGAACCTGGAATGGGCCAGATCCAGTGCTTATCTGGGGAAGAGGATCTGTCTGCATATATTCACAAATGGCAGATGCCGCACGATGGCTGCCAGAGAGACTGATCAAACAAATAGACAATAATAACAAATCCAGGGAGGAGAAACCCCCTGAGAAGCGTATTTTTCCTTTACAGGAAACATGAAGATGCTTCACTGGAGCGAATCAACCAGTATACCTGACTTGGGAACTTCTCAGTGCGGAAGAAGACATCACCACCCGCACCTCCAGGGTGGCTCTTCTCAGTGCGGAAGAAGACATCACCACCCACGCCTCCAGGGTGGCTCTATTAGACTCTTGGTTCCCTGATTTATGATTTAGTGGTACATTGTTTAAACCCTAGAGAAAACCCATTACCATAGTTACTATAGTTGTGTTTTAGGTTTGAGATTGATTGGGACAGAAATAGAGATTTTCTTACTTGTTTTGTTAAGATCAAAGCTATGATCAGTTCTGTACTTATATAGATTAGATTTATAAAATAGTGTTATAGAATAGAAGAGGCTTATACTTTTTACTCCTCCAACAGAAGAAGTTATGTACTACCCTTAAAAAGAGTGTTATATTTGCACTAACTATTCAGACATTGCTAAGTCTCTTGTCTCTCGGGTTCATGCTGCTCAACAAACTGATGGCTTTTGTACTACAACAGATAGACGTTACACAAATGAAACCCATACAGGTCCATTATTACAGGCTGGAAGTGGGCGTCTAAAACCTCTGTCATCAAGACTGACGAGGATTAACCCTTAACTTATGCGCTAAGCCGGATAGTCAATGACGGGTAAGAGAACACCTCAAGACCCTTGCCCCTAACTGGGAGGCCTCACCATCCTAAGACAGGAGCTCAACCAATGACTGTTGAGTATCCAGAGACGGGAAAGGGAGGCTGGGGTCCTTTGTTCCAACCTAAGGCAGGCACGGTTTCCGTAAGTTTTCCCAGCCTTCCCTTTTGAAAACAAATTTAAAAAGGGGGACCTGTTGGGAGCCGACTCTTAGCCGAAAGTGGCTATCATCTTTACAGCCATCTCGAGCCATATACCCTGACAAGAGACTTGTTTCAACAGCCTGCAATAGCTGAGCGCACTCTGATAAACATCTTGTTACACTGTTTAGTGCCCCCAGCTGCCAGGTGCTCCTGGTATCCATGGCTACAAGGCACGTGACATAGTGGCTTCAGTTGAGATTGTCCACGAGGGCAAGTCACGTGGTAAAGGGTATAAATACCCAGGATTTCCCTTCTATAAGTAGTAAGAAGAAGTAGAGGAGTAGAGGAGTAGAGGAGTCGAGGAGGTAGAGGTAGTAAGTAGTAGGAGAATAAAGAAGACTTGAAGAGACTCCACCAGACTCTGGCTTGTATCTATCTTTTGCGTCTCTCGCCCCTTGTTTCCCCTTCCTCCGTCCCCACTTTCTCTCTTGCTAGACCCTGACCTGCCGACCGGAACAGCAGAACCGGCCGGCCTTTACAAAGTAACAGAACCCGAAGGCCGTTACAAAAGAAACGGCCGTTACAGTCCATCATCAGGGATGCGGAAACTCAAAGCTGGAACCTTGAGGCAGGAACTGAAGCAGAGACCATGGAGGAATGTTGCCAGATGGTTTGTTCTCTAAGGCTTGCTCATCCTGCTTTCTTGTAATACTCAGGATCAACTGTCCAAGGGTAGCACAGCCACCAGTGGACTGAGTTCCCCCATCACACTGAGTACATTTTGGAGTGGGTCAAACAACCCTTTTATATGGATCACCTAAAAACCATCTGAAAACATAGATATTTACAATATGATTCATAAAAGTAGCAAAATTACAGTTATGAAGTGGCAAAAATAGTTTTATGGTTAGAGATCACCACAGGAACTATATTAGGAAGGTTGAGAACCACTGCTCCAGCTTGATTCCAGTTGGGGCCGGAAGAGGGGAGAACAGGATACATCTCTCTGCTTAATCACAAGATTCTCAAAAGTGAACCCTCTACTGGAACTATTGTTTTGTCCCCATCACTTAGCTCTCAGAGAATTTGTAAATAATTTCTACCTGAATGGATGCACCCAAGTCTACAACTAAGGACTTCTAGTCTCTTTCAGGTCTGCCAATTAGTGATGATTGCAATAGTGAACAAGCTACTTCATCTTTAAAGCCCTATCTCCAATTAAGAATGAGTAGTTTATTAAGGAGATGATCAATTAAAAGCATTTAACCTCAGGCTTCTATTATGTTAGAAACTCTGTCCCCATAACCAAGGTGTCTTGCCTCTTACTTGCTGATAATTCTTTTCCCACCATTCTGAGTCTGAGATCCTTAGAATTTCTAATGTAACTTACTGTCCAATTAAAATGTCCTTGACCTTGGCCAATGTCATATTCTTGCCAAGCAGCCCATTTCCTTATCTTTGGCCCATGTCAGATTTTTGCCAACCAGCCCCAAAAGCTCTCTGCCTCTCCCCTTTTTCATTTCATAAACAAGACTGAGCCTGTCTTAGGTCATTCTGCCAAGAATATCTTTCTTACCTGTCGTGAAATATGCATTATCAAAAACAATGCACTTATGCCTTAGGTTGGTAAGGCTCTGTGTAGAATTTTACCCATCCTTAGCTTGCCAGATTGTTAATTTAATAACTCTGCAGGAAACTGACATTTGGCTAGAACAAAGAAGTAATTTCAGGTAGGAATCTAAATCTTAGGCTAGAACAAAGAAGTAATTTCAGGCAGGAATCTAAATCTTAGGCTAGAACAAACAAGTAATTTCAGGCGGGAATCTAAATCTTAGGCTAGAACAAGGAAGTAGGCTTCAAACATGAAAAGGACTGTGGGCTAGGACAGGGAAGTAGGCTCAGATATTTTGGTCATCCTGATAAGCCCTTAGAAACAGTGATCATGTGAGTGTTCACAGAACTTTGTTTATTGTCTTGCTTGTTCCTTGACTATCTGCATCTATTGTATTGCTAGTTCCTCAACCTAGAACTGATCTTAATACTTGCATGTAGTTAACATGGTATAAAAGCAAAAAGGAGGAGGAGGGATAGGATAGGGGTTTTCTTGGGAGGGTGAAATGGGGAAAGAGGATGGCATCTGAAATGTAAATAAATAAAATATCCAATAAAAAATAATAAAACGTCCTTGACTGTTCTCCTTTGGGCATTTCTAGGTTTCCAATCAGCTGTGTTTTTGGTCTGAATGACAATAACATCTATCTTATTGTTCTTTCAAACAACACTAGCCTTGCATTGAAACACCTACAGGGCTAACAGTAATATGGCAGTAATGTAGGTACCCTGTGTGTATGGACATTAGTGCTGAGGAGGAAGCTGCTAGCCTGCCCTGCTTCCCACATCCCATCATTAGATATGACTGCAATTCTACTTTACAATAAATGTGTCTTTAAAAATGGTTCTTCACATCATTTTTAAGTTTTGCAACTCCTATAGTTTCCATAAGAAGGAAGGTTACACAGATGAGCCTTCCTCAGATACATTCTGGAAAGAATGGTTTATTTTTATTTATTTTGCCCATTTTCTTTATTAGCTTAGTTGAGTTGGGTTTTTTTGTTTGTTTGTTTTTGTATTTGTTTTTTTATGCTTGCTTTTTCTTTCTTTCTCTAATTTCTGAGACTAATCAATTACTTGACATGTATTCAATACTCATGAACATTTGATCTTCCTGCCTCCACCTCCCCAGTGCTAGGATTTCATCCCTTCACACTATACTGGATTCACTAGGGTGCTAGAAAATTAAACCCAGGGCTTCATGCATAATACACACATACCACAAACTGAGCTATATACTCAGCCCAAAATATTTGCATAATTTTAGAATTATTTTGGAGGGAATATTTGCTTTATTTTTTAAGGATATAATGTCATAAAAAGATTATCTTGTTGTAAAATCTTAAAAGTTTTAGCCTGTTCTAAATATAATCTGTTGTTATGGGTGAAAAATTAAGCCTGTAAAATAAAATACAATTCTGACTTGCTGGTGAATGTTTATGCTTGAATGCTAAGGATGTTATTTTTATTCAACAAATATTCTCTAATTGTCAACCTAGAATAAGTGTTCTGGAGGAAGCAAAGGCAATTAAAACTAATTTTCTACCTCTCAGGAGCATACACAATAGTAAGAAAGAGATCTGTGCTCCACTAAAAATACAAAGCCAAATAAAATGATTTTTAAAAAAGAAATATTGTTTTACACAAAAGAATTATAGTATTGTAATAAAATATAAATAAGTAAAAATTATTAAAGCCATAATGGGTACTTGCCTAAATTTCAATATATTTCTTATAATAATTAGTGAAAAATGACCAAATTCTATCCTGTCCAAATATTCATTAGACAAGACGGTCCCTGTCATGTTCCTGGAATACAGGCTGTGTGTACGTGTTGGTGAGCCAATGTTTGCTATTTACTAGGTTCAGCAAGTACTGGTCAAGACAAATGAGAAAAGTGCCATCACGTTATGCTGCGCACACACACATTAAATTATGGTCTAGATAGCTCCTACAAGGTCAAGTCAATGTCAAGCAGCAGAATTCAGAAAACCACAGATGACTGCTAAAGCAAGGTAAGAGGCCTCATCATTCCATTATGCTAAATAATAGCTTAGAGAAAAAAAGCTTCTCTGAGAGCTTTCAGGTCCCACATTTACAGTTTAATGACAATAACAGTTCAGAAAGCAATTGCATTTGTTCACCTTTCTGTGCCACACATGTTAAAACACGACTAAGAAAAGTGTCTGTTCTGAAACTCTTCAGACGCCACTATGGCCCCTGAAGCCAAGTTGCTTTATTCCTCTCTTCAGGTTTATCCACATGACTGCATAGAATCACCCATCCTAAGAAACCCTTCAGTTTCCACTTCTAACAAAGGCAAACCAAAAGCCCACAAGATGGCCTTCATATGTTTTGTATCTACATATCCAACTTACTTCCTGTTACCTTTACAGGAGAACATCCTGTCCAGCCACAGCACCCGTATAGTTCCACAGACACACCTGTGTGTTCTACATCCACTCTCCAGGGAGAATCCTGCTCCCATCCAAAACTCCAGCTTAACCCAGGCACGGCTACCTCTGAGAAGTCCTTCCGGGTCATCGAAATCCACTCCACTACTACCTTCCTTATTGTAGCCATGGTTCTTGCTGCCGATTTTTTTTCTTTTTTGAAAACTTCATGCATGTATAGATTATATTTCTAACATATGCATCATTATTTTAAGCCCCTAGAAGCTACTTTCATACCAGGTTACAAATTTTAAAACCAGATGATTTGCCTATTTTGTACATCCTATAGTCATTAAGTTACTTGGGAAATAACTTAGCTTAAATTCTGCATATAGACTTGCCATTAGATTTAAGTGTAAAATATTTGTGCAAAATCAGGTATGCCACTTTGAAATTTTCTGAATGGCTTACATACATGCTTTCACCCTACACACAACTATAATGCAAACTTGGAAGAACCCGAAATGCATCTGCTATTCCAGGAGCCTAACATAAAATGCTGACCCTAAGAACCTATGCTAGCCACGCCCTTGCTCACAGCACTTTGTCTGCTTGGTTACTAAATCAATGGCCGCCTATATTCATACTCCTCAGTGTGTTGGCTGAGTACTTTGGAAAACAAAGGATATAATTGTTCAGTGAAGATAATTAAGACACCAAGGAACCAAGTTCAGAGCATACAATTGTAAATGGCTGCCACTAGGAACTGGAGTGTCAAGGGTGCTCAGCTGAATTACTGAGAGTCTTGTAGCAGAGAGGATTTGCACAGCCCCTGCTGTAGTGACAATGAAAAATTTTATTTCCTAATGATCTCATTTAAAACACATTAGATTTGACAGACTATAAATGCATTCAAATACAATAGCACATGAGGAATACTAATTATGGCTGCCTTCTTTCACAAATAACAAATGACTTTTGAACACACCTCTGAAAAGTTTTAAATGCCTTTTTGAACTCTTTCCATTTAAAAATTATACTCAAGAGTAAATGGAGACACCAATACTTGTCTATTCCGATGAGATGGAATAAGTCCACCATCTGTCCACAAACACTGCAATTTGGAAAAGACCAAGACTTCATTCATAAGGGTCCCATACTCTAAAAATAAAATTGATTCTAAATTTTCACATTTGACAAAGACAGTATTTCAAACAGCAGCCCATAATTCCCTAAAGTAGTGATGTCAATTGGTATTTCTTAAATTAATTCAGTGACCTATGATAATGTGAGTTCTTGATACATAATGTCTGTCAGTAGGCAATGCAAAACTTTCAGAACCACTTCTGGTGTCTGAACTCTAAAGAGCAACCACATACAAAGAGATACACACACACATTCGCACACACACACATATATGCATGTATGCATGTTCGTATGTATATGAGTTTCTTATTCCTACTTGACACATCTGTTAGGTATGATGATATAAGAATAAACATTAAACTAGCCATAGGTTGTCCAAACAACTCCAAAAATAAAATACAGATGTAAACATGATTCCTGGAAATATCTAAACACTCATCTGTCTGCACTGAGACAGAAAAATATAAAATGCCACTCACCAACAATGGCTGAGTTGGTTTCATGTGTACATACACAGCTGACTTTTAGTCTTATGAGAAAATGTGCAGTGGTATTCCTTCACAAAGATTTCAAAGACCTCAAGTGAAAGGAGCTCTCAAGTTTTCTCTGAACTCTTCCCTTTACATTTTGCCAAGTATGGAGACGTCAGTCACAGATACAGAACATGAATATTCAGACACAAAAAGCTACAACTTTATCATTTGAACAGTAGGACACAAATCAGATGACTCCTCAATAAAGCACACTGGAAACCCCACCTAAACACTGTGACTAGAATTTCACATTCACGTGTCTAATGAGTTTGGGAGCATTTTACACAATATGTCTGCTAAGTAGAGAGTGGTTGTTATATATTCAGAGAGCTTCCATGTGTAAGAGGGATTAGAATATTTTCTGTCTGGATCTTTATACAAATTATTAGATGCTTAGAAACATACACAAAGTGAGGAAACCACAAATAGTAAACTCTCCACGCTCTTAAGTTCCCAGTCTTGTGTCCATTAGTCATAGTAACAGCAGAAAACAAACATTCAATCCTGACAGCTTCATCTCAGATTCCTGGCTGGATTCTCCCAGTATTCCTGACCTCTAGGTACAAATGTACCTTAGGATCAAGCTAGGATTTGGATCTCCTCTCTCTGTGTGCACTGTCAGAGTCATAGGTCACTAAACTATTGTATGCAGGTCAAATCTAGCCCATGATCTAGAAGCTTTTGTAAATAGCCTTTTATTGGAAGACGGTCCTCTTAATAACTGCCTTGAGCTCCATCCCAAACAGAGAGTCAAAACTCAGTAGTCTCAATTTTACTGTTATAGTGTTTTGGACCCTTCACAGAAAAGGCATGGTACCTCCTAGGTGACTTCTTTTTGATCAACAACTTCAAGGACAATTTATATCCTGACAATTCCCCAACTGCTATCTTCAGTCCTGCCCTTGACTGTGTTCCAAAGTGTGAAGCCACAGCCATCCTTGAAGATCTAATAGGTACACACATCTAACACATCTAAAACAGAAAATCTAATTTCCTCTCACCCTTCCACTATTATGCCTCTGGAATTTCAATATATACAGTTGCCTTTGTTCATTTACTTTGGCCCAAAACTTGAGAATGTCACTCAACTTGTCCCTTATTCAGTTTCTATACCAAAATAAAAACAGACAAACAAACAAAAACCAGTATCTTCAAAATATATAGAGAGGCCCTGTCTACTTCCTAGTTGTCGCTTTCCAACTCAGGCCCTGGCATTTCTCGCCCACACTTACTGTGAAAGCCTTCCCATTGGCCCCTTAGTCTATCCTGTGCCCCTTGTCTCTTTGTTGCTAGCATGAGCAGGCAGCTCTGCTTCTGACACCACATCAAAGGCTTGGCCTGGCTGGCTCTCTCATATCGCCCTTCGCCTTTCTCTAGCTTACATGCTCTGCTCCCTCCACATATGCCTCCTTGTTGTCTAATGAATACATCTCTTCATTCACCTTTGTGTCTAAAAGGCTCTTCACAAAGATATCTAATTGGTCTATTTTCTCACCTTATCCAAGCACCAGTTCAAATGACACTCCAAGTTAGAGGTCTTCCTCACTCACTCTCTACTTCAATGACTCACGTTCAATCTACATCCTGCTACTGTTGGATCCAGGGAAATGGATCTGGCTTTGCATTCACTGTGAGTTGAGTTCTCAGAGCACCTCCAGTGAGAAGAAGGAAGCAGGATCAAGAGAGGGAGAAGTTGGAACAAACGCACATCAAAGAGATTTGGACACAAGAAATTTTAGAGAGGAATGAAGGTTCAGAAATGTTCCCACTGAGAAGATGGGGCTAGGATTTTGAACCCAATTGTGAATGGTAGTAGATTCAATATATCATCAGAGAACAGTGAGACTTTGGGTAAGAATATGGGCTTGGGCGAAAAGGAGGTGAGCTAGCTCGCATACCAGCCCACCTCATACACACAGAAAAATAGTGAGAATCAAAACAAAATGCCTAATGTTAGCAGAGATATGGCAAAACAGCCTGAGGGAGGAATGTAAAATGCCTTGGAAAAGAGTTTGGCAGTTTCCTCATAAGTTAAACATAAATTTATCCCTCAGCATCCACACACCTACTTAAGAGAAATAAAAACATATGCTTGAAATAAATTTATAAAAGAATATGGGTATCAGTACTGTTCAGGATACACAAAAACCTAAAACAAAGCTACCAAATAATATGCACGTTAATAAAATCAGATAAGTTTGTAAGTATGAATACTATCCAACCATAAAAAGGAACAAATCACAGACACAACATGACTAAACCTCAAAAACAGTCTAATTATTCCAACACTGAAGACCATTAATTACTCCATGCTTACAGGCTTATCTGCTGTCTCTTTAAGCCAATGGTTCTCAGGGTTCCTAATGCTGTGAACCTTGAATAGAGTTCCTCATGTTGTGGTAGCCCACAACCATAAAATTATTTTTATTGCTATTTCGTAACTGCAATGTGATTACTGTTGTAAATTATGATGTAGATATTTGATAGGAATGGTATCTGATATGTGACTCCCAAAGGTGTCACAACCCACACAGGTTGAGAACCACTGCACTAAACAAAATGTCTACGATGGCCAAATCTACTGAAGCAATGAGTCACTAGTTGCCTGGAATTAAGGTCAACCAAGAGGAACCAGACAGCCATGGAGATGATGAAAATATGCTGAGTTCTAGCTCAGTCTGATCTACAGACTGAGTTCCAGGACAGTGTGGGCAACCTAGAGAAACCATGTCTAAAAGAAAAAAAAAAAAATCATCAGTTACGTTTCTCTTTATTATCATATAATAATCATGATGTGACAATAGCTAGTAGCTATGAGTTGACTGGGGGTGAAAAATTATTATGCTTGTGTACATTCTTATTTAATATTCATTTGAAACTTATGGAACAGAAGCTATTTTATCCTGGTTTCCAATCTGGAAGAACTTAAAAACAGGAAGGTAGATGACATACCCACATAGTCACATAGCTAAACATATTATAGGCACTCAACTTCTACTCAAAGTAAATCATCCTGCTACTGGATCCATAGAGACACCATCTATCCTCCATTACTAGAAATCAGGGGACGATATTAAATTCATGCAAATACAGTAAGCTTACCCTAAGTAGTGTATAAACACTGCCAAATAGATCACTGATCTGCAACACCACTGAGCATACCTATCAGCCACTGAAATAACAATAGACACAATAATTCACGACAAAAAGTCTATTCAGCAACTGTCGTATGTTGGTTACTTTAAAAAGACAAAGGATGGCCATGACCTAGTCTATCTAATGATCTTGTTCATGGAGACACAGGGCAATCACTTCAGCATCTGTAACTTTCTACAGGATATATGCATCAACATATATACAACCACTGAGCTGAAAGCTGTCTATAGGGTAGATTTTTCCAAAGCATCACTTCACAAAATTGCAGGCACATCATTGATCCTACATCTTCCAGGAACTGAAGAGCAAATTGGGATGAGGTGAGGTGACAGTGTATTTTATCTTTTTCATGTGATGTTTCAATAATAAATTTCATGTGGCAACAAACCGATATGAATAGGAAATTTGGTGACACTAACTCCTGTGGATCTCCCAGTATTGAGACAAGAGAACAGATAAATGAAGCACCTATGATGAAGCTGATATTTTTGAAAGGTATGTAAATGATTGACAAGTCTGTGCTCTTTCACAACAATGTATTTTAACCTACCTAATAAAACACGAGGCACAGACCACAGGGATAGAGGATGTGTTACTGAAATCACATTCACCTTCAATACCTTTGCAGCCTAGGACTGAAAAGCCTGCCTCAGCACTTTGTGTCTAAATGATATATCGATGGAAAGCCAGAATAAAATGGTGTTAAGAATATGCCATTTATAAGTGAGAATAAATGTTTCTAAGTGCTAACAAGCGTCTGCCAGTTAAAATCACTTTTGTATGAAACATTTTCCCTAAATATTTCCTCTAGCACTCAAGAAATTCTTTAACTCATTTTTTTCCATGCTATAATTAAACAACATTTTGGGGTGTTGGTTAAACGAGTTAATAATGTGTATATGTAGGGTGGAAGAACCACTCCTTATTTCAAGTGAAATCTCTGCTCTCAGCTCTTTTAGAGTATGGAACTCCCACCTAAAGGGTGATGCATCAAAACTCACAACTCAATATGGACACCACTGCATAGCTACAGCTGTGCTGAGATATACACCAAACACACTTAACAGATTCCCCTAGGTAGCATACAATAATAAATAACCATCATAAATCAACATGTACTGTGTATGGGTTCATTCTCCGATGCTATGCATGTTATACCAACATATAGGCAAAAGATTAAACTATCTAAATGTTTTCTTAACTCTTAAGGAAACTTCAGCAGCTTTTCAGGTATTTAAAGAGTTTATTATAATGTGAAAAACTCCTATTGTCTATATATAAAGAATATTTAAAATCTCTAAAAATAAAAACATTCAGTACACCTGTTTCAAGGAGTAAGTGAACTCAACATTTCGAATTAGAGCACTTACACTCATTACCATGAATTTGGTCAGAAAAAAATAAATATGCTGAATTTCTGAAGGAGCCCCCTATCCATCCTGTACCATACTAGAAAAGTGGGAAAGATATACACAGGGTTCACACATTCGAGACAAAAGACAGGGAAGCCTGATGGTTAGGAGAAAGCCACAATTGTTGTACATCAATCTGTATGACTATCTGGATTTCATCCTAGGTTGTGGAAGGCAAATTCAGACTTTTTAATTTAAAAGAGAGAGGGGGGAATTTCATAGACAAAAAATCTAAAAACAAAAAAAATAGAAAATGTGTGTCCATAGAGTACAAAAGATGGTTGTGACAAATGGAAAAATATTATTGCAAGAAAATTACATGATACATGAAATGTTCCAATACCAGTTGAAAGTATATTGTGATGGGTTATCATTATATATTGCAAACCCTGGAATGAAACACAAAACAACAAAAAGAAGCACTGCCAGTAATGGATGTAAAATATGTTCAATTACAGTTGGTTCTTCAAACATACAGATTCCAAATCCATAAATTCAAACACCAGGCACTGAAAATTTTTTTAAACATTTGAGGTAAAATATATGGACTATTACACTGGTCACTACCATGCAAATAACAGAATAGCACCTACTTGCATGGTACTTTCTATTACATGGACTCTGTAGAGAGTCTGGAGAGGAGGATAGGTAGACTTGGTCAGTGCATGTATAAACTGCAGTCAGCCCAGCATTGGAAGGCCCTGTCATCACTGGCTTCCCACAGTGCTAACTCTCCTGCCCATATACAAATGCTCCCAAGAGAAACTAGAGCAGTGTATCTAGTGGGTCCTGAGAAATAAAGCTAATCTGGACAATCCAACCAAGGAATACCAACCAAAACAAGCAGATGATGCAGTTTTCAATCACCTCCTGGCCAAATCTCAAGTCCTTTCATATTAGGACCACAGTTGAAAAATGTATACACGGTGACAGGTGTACCAAATTGCTTCTTTTCTTTTTTTCCTTACTTTTTTTTCTTTATTGATGTAGAATGTCTCAGAACCCAATGTTTGTAGAGCAGAGATCTGAAGCAACTTCCCCAGGACTGAGAATGCCTGTGGAACACTGTGTCTTTCACATGCTTCAGTCATCAGTAATTAAAACAAAATTTATCATCATCCACCAGCAAGTCTACCATCCAAATCTCTGTGGAGAAAATGTCATTACAAAGGCACTGACAGACACGGAAGCAATCAAGCACTGGACATCCTATAAACGGAGAAAGTAGTTCAAAGCTCTCATAACTACTAACTAACTACACTGATGATCACATAATCTAAGCAGCTGTGATTTCATTTTTCATTCTAAATACAAAGTAACGCTTAAGTTTGTCCATGCAATTTAATAATTTTTTTTCTTAAACACGACTCATCTTAAAATTGTCTAGGTTTCAAGACTCCAACAAATCTTTGATCTTTTTCTGAGGTTGGCAAACCATGTCTCATAAACTACATATGTATTAATTAGTCATCTTTTATTTCATTCCTTCACACTTTATGTGTCATTGAATGTGGGGCATGAGAAGGGATACTGTGGAGTACAGCCCTTCTGCTCCCTCTGGGCCTGATCTGGTATCTCTGCACCCCTCAACACCCTGAAGCCCGCTCCCACCAACAGTAGTGCCAACGTCACTCTCGTGACTGCTGCACACCAAGAGCCTTTTCTGCTTTGCACTACCGATATCAGTGGAGTTCTAAATAGAGCTACACTGACGGTTATTCGCACTGTGAATACTTTCCCTTTAGTAAACATATTGAGCAAAGTGCTAGCTTGATAATGCCAATTTATTTGAGAAAATAAAAAACAAAAATGTCTGTCACCTAATTACATTATACAGAGTGTTCTAAATGATATCAACATTTGTAAAACCGCCTTTCTGGATTATAAAAATCCACAGACAACATAAATATAAAAACGTACAGTAGGCAAATGCCACTTACATACATACTCTCTGAGCTACATATTATTTATATTTCATTTCATACCCTTTGCACTTCATTAAACCACAGTTCAATCACATAATTCCTCATTCTCATATTGCAGAAATAGTCTCAGCCTGAAATTACGTCAAATAAACTGTATATCAAATTTCTGAAAGCCATATGTAGAAATAAAATGAAATTCACATAAATGGCTAAAACTTCAACTGGATTACATTTATTTAATTGCCTAGGTACACTTCTGAAGAGCTTTCCCTTGCTGCCTCCTGTAACTGTGTAATAGTGTTATTCCCGTATTCGAGCAATAACTGGCAGTCAAGGAAAATGTCAACTAATATAAAATGAAATGTATGCTAAATAAACTAAGGAACCAAATTTTAAACCAAGGATATAGATTTTCAGGTAATTCTATTTCTTTGATTATGTTCTAATATAGTTATTAAAAACAAAGACAGAAGGAAAATGTTTCTTTATTCTATGAGGGCTACGCTATCTTTACCACCCTCATTCAAAAACCAACGTAGAATTCATGGAGAAGAAAACAGACTAGCAATAGCTGATGCTTACTCTTTAAATGGGTACTGAGTTTCCGTTTAGGAAAATGGAAGGGTTCTATAAATAACCAGTAGTTATGGCCACACAATAAAGATGTGCATAGTGTCACTAACTGCACACTTTGAGATGGTCTGGATGGTACCATGGTTTGGGGGCTGAGTTGGATTGTTTTGCTTTGGTGGTAATGGTGATGGCACCAATTGAACTAAGGGCCCCATTCATACTAGGCAAGCTGTCCTAGAATAACTACATTTGTATTTATTATTTATATTTATTCCTTTTGGGATTTGGCATGAATTAAACTGCATGTATAAATAATGGAAATCTAATACTTAAGTTATCCTTTCAAAAGTCACAGTTAATGAACTGTAGAGGGAAAAAAAATCAAGTTTCCAGACCCAAGGCTCATGTATCTTTTTCTTTACCACTTTGCAAATTGAGAGAAAACATAAAAATGTCTGAAATACAATGGTCAGGAACAGCTAATCTGGAACAAATTTCAAATCTTCTACAGGATTGGAAGGACACGGAGTGGGGCAAGACAGGGTCTCACTCTGCAGTCTGGGCTGGCTATGAATTTACTATGGAACATGAGCTAGTCTTGAAATTATAGTAATCCTCCAGCCTCAGCCTCCTGAGTTTTGGGAATATAGGCATGAGCCACTACATCTAGAACAAGTAAATGATTTTTCAAAGTAAAGCGTAGTTACATATATTCATAACTACACAGGGTATGACCACTGATAGCTTAAGACAGTGGACAACAATTAGTTCAGGTGTTTGAATTTAGAGATATTCATCAGTATATGAATATTTAGTTAACTTTGGGTCATCTACTGCATGCCCTGTTTTACACAACTCACTTTGATATTTTATTGTATGTATTTAATTTTTTCTATTTCATGTACTTACTCTGTGTTTGTGTGTTTGCATGTGTGTGTTTGCACACCTGATATGCCAGTAGCGATCAGAGACAATTTGCAGGACTCTTGTCTTCCACAAGAAGTGGGTTACAGGGATTGAACTCAGGACATCAGACTGGGCAGCTAGTGGCTATGCCAGCTGAGCAATCTTGCCAGCACTAAGATGCTTTTGTTTGTAAAAGCAACTTCTGATTCAGTAGAAGCTAATGTTCAGAAACTGAAACAGCAGTAGAAAAAAAACAAAAAACAAAAACAAACAAAAAAATGATTTTGCTATGCATCACAGGAGCCCTGGCATTTAGCACATTTTACAAAGCAGATCCCCTAAAGTACCTGTCCTAAGCAGAGAAGAGAGGAGCAAGGAGGAAAGAGAACATGGAGGACAGTGGCTGGGTTGGTGCTAGAGGTTACTATAGTCATTTACTAGTACTTCACTGCAGTTACACACAGAAAAACAGGCCAGAGGCCACAGCAGCTAATACCATAAATTGCAAAGGACGGTCTACTATACTGCAAGATTTCAGATACAGAGCCTTTATCCCTTTACTTAGTGAAATCTAAACTGTAAACTGATACATGATGCATCAGATTCACTGTATCTGCAAACTTGTGTCTAATAACCTTGCATTCATGACATTTACCCACAGTATTAAAGTCTCTGAATACATGCTAACTTCATAGGTTCCAAAACATTTTCTTTATTTGAATTAGTTAAAACTATTTACATACTTTCAATATTTCATACTAAGACATTTAAAAATGAATATTAGTTGATTCTAGCATCAAAGAAAAATATTAATAATGATTCTATTGGCTGACAGGGTATAGTGACTTTTACTGACAATAAGGCAAAAGGTTTCTCAAGTGGCTTCCAGGTTTATATATTCCATTGCCATTACAGGCAATTACAGGGTTCAACGGAACACCAGCTACATGACTTCTGACATTCCTTTAAATGCATGTCATGAGTTATCTCATGAAGTCCTTTTGACTTTCACTCAGCAATTGAACTCTCAGGTTTCCCAACTGTCACTTCAGTTGTTTATCTGATGCACTAACCCTGGGTAGACAATAACAGCTCAGTGGCATAGCGCAGCCTAGCATTCGGGAAGACCCTTGGTTTATACTCTGCCACCATGGGAACAAACAGTCACACCACCCTTTACCTTTCTGTTTTTTTTACATAAACATCTCCATGACGAGTCATTAAAGATGTTTTGGGAAAGTACAGATTGAGGAAAAAAAATCAAAACAGGGACTGCATGTGGGATGTGGAGAGACAGGCCAAACAGGAAGGGATGGAACACTACTCCTGTGGCAATAGCAATGTTCCAGAACAGGGCAGGGCACATCCAACAAAATCTGGAAAATACTAAATTAAGATTTCTGCATATGGAGGTATAAAAATTTTGTCTAGAAAATGTCTGTAAGCTTTTAATGGACTGTAGTTAATAGCATGCATATTAAAGACAGTCAGGGTAACGTTCCTCACGCCTACATGTCAGATACTATAAGGACATAACGGTCTGAAACAGAGTAATGGCATGGGTGCCATGTCTGGGGTGGCCTTGGTGGGGACAGGGACAGTGGAAGTGGGCCTCCAAGAGTGTCAATGGCAGGCACAGGCATGAAGCTTGTTTGAATAGCAGTGTAGGTATTTTACATTTCTCCTTCAAGGACTGTCCTCTCCATTAACAGTAATTACTCCATGATAATCAGATTGCATGAGTCCAGGAGGTGAAGGTGTAGCTAATGTCTCAGCAAATGGTAAATGCTGGGACTTTCAGGACAGCCCGTAAGGCTATGGAAAAGAACTCTAAAATTATGAGTTTAAAAATGTATGATGTCCCAACTATGCAAAAAAATAAGGATGCAATATGAATTATGAGGGGCTTCATGAATCTAAAGGAACAGATGTAGCTACACTATGAGCCAGCTTGTCAGAAGCATACAAAGGCAGGCAGATTCCTGAGTTCAAGGTCACCCTGGGGCACTGCAAGTCCAGGCCCAGGTGTGGTAGAAATGGGGTTCAATCCAGCTAGCTTCTCACTTATGCTTAACAGAGGCAGGCAGATCTCTGAATTCTTTTGCAATGTTAACAGAAAATGTGTGCTTGCTGTCTCCTAAGAATTAAGGGGCTAAGGTCACCAGATGCTGATTATTACAATATTCAAAAAGAAACCTGAGGTAAATGACTCAATTGACATGTAAATAAAAGACTGGGCTGCCAGAGATGAGCTGTCCAGAGAAAGTTTTTAGACTAGCAAGACAGACTGCTTGGAGAACTGTCTCAAACAGAACATAGACAGAGAGCTGTCTGGAGATCTCTATAGAAAGCAGATCAGAGAGAAAGCAGGCTGGAGAGTGTCTCCAGCAGGACATAGGCCTCCAGCTTGGACCCACAATTTGACTTCCAGTCTTTTGTTTTCGCTGCTCCCAGACACCCTTTCTCTCAGAACCCCTCTCCAAGACAAGGCAGGTCCTTGGCACATGAGCGCTTATAAAATGGAGATATATTTGGTAAAGTATGACTATTATTTATTGTGAAATTCTTTTAATTCTGTATTTACTAACTTCCATAATAATTTATATTTTCAAATTTTAAGAAACATTTTCTAAAAGACATTATAGGAAAGTCCCTTGACTTTAAAGTGAAATATACACAAAGATTTCTAATCATGACTTTGGTTACTCCTTACTTGAATGTTTCAAGAATTTAGAAATATTGAGCCAAGGAGTTAGAACTGGTTGGTTACACAGTTAATTGTGTATATAATTTATTCACCTTTCATTCCAGGAAAACTTGTCAAAAACCTTCTGTGTAACGGAAGTCTGTAACTGCTACAGAAAAAAAAAAATTAATTGCAGCACTGCACTATATATATTAAGTGACAGAGAAATCTGCCAGGCAAAGCATTTTCTAGACCATAAAGAATAGGTGAGATTTGGCCAACTGATATAAAGGTAAAGGAAAGTGGATTCCAAGCTGGGGAAATCTTGTATGTAAGCCTGTGATGGGTGAAACTGAATTTATGGCTAAGAAAATAACACATTCCTATGCTGGTTACTTTATGGCTATAAATTCTGATCATCAGAGCTCTGCTTTTATTACGTTACATACTGCTAGAAGACGCTGCCTTAGTTTTAATCATCCCTATTATCAAATGGTCTCCTGGTTGTCACTGAACCACAGGGACATGTAAATAAATAAAAGTATATTCGTGCTTGATTTTATTATTACTTCTTGGGATTTTTCCCATTTTGCCTCCAATTTATTTTGAGAAACATTATTGTAAAGTCTTAATAACCTAAAAGTGAACCCCCAGAGGCTAGCCAGGTAAGTTAAAAATAGAGGAGTTCATATGGCCCCTTAGCTCAATACAAAAATGCATCAAAGAACTGTCAAAATTGTCTAAATTCTTAGCTATTTCAAATATTTGATATCTTTTTATTCAGACATGTGGGCAGTCCCCTGCCTTGGGGTGGTTTTCCTTTCGAAGCAACTTAAACAAACTTCTAGTGTTCATTAGTTTATGGAAACATAACTTTCTTATTATGTTTTAAACTGTGGTGTGATGGTCTTAATGAGATGTTATCTACCTTCTCGGGTATTGAAACACTTAGTCCAAAAATGACAATATTGTTAGTGAGGATTAGGAGGTGTTGCCTCATCAGAAGTGTGTCACTGGAAGAGGGCTGTGCAAGTTTAAAGATTTATGTCATTTTCCATTATTTATCTTTGCTTCATAGTAGGGGTTCAAACTGTCAGCCCTCAGCTTCCTGGTCCAGCTTCCATGCCTGCTGCTGGATGCCATACTTCTCCGCTGTGATGCTCCGCCTGTTCTGGAACATGGCCCAATGAAACTCCTCCTTCTGTAAGTGCCTTGGCTGTTGAATTACAACTATAGAATGCTTACAATGAGGACAGTGTGCATTTCTCCTGCTTATTGTAAAAACTGAATGAGAGTAAATAAAGATAGAAGTACTCAACGGTGGGCATTTAATAAAAACTGTAACTGATGATATGAGTAGGTGCCCAGACATATCACCATACAACTGCACAGAGGTGCTTTTTGGTCTGGGCTGGGAGCAGAGAGGAGAAAGAATTCATCTTGGCTTCTGAGAGTAGTTCTGAACCCTTATCTCTTGGTTCCATCGTATTACTGACCACTTGGGTGTCCATGTTAGTTTTTCATTACTTTCCTTTTAAATCCAGGCATCCTACTTCAGTATATATCCAAACTGGCAATCCTTGCTAAGTTCACTAGCAAAGACCTCAGAGTCCTTTTATCATTTCTCTATGAGTGGCTAAGAATAGAAATATATCACTGGACCTTCACCTCAAATAATCCCTTTAAAAAACACCCAGTGATTGTGTCGGGCCCAATGTTCGGGCTCAAGAAGTTTTTAAATTTGTTTCAAATCATTTCTGCTGGTAATTTCACATGATCCCTAGGCTCTGAGATATTTAGTTCTGAGAGACATGTGGATGTGAGAGACCTGGGGAAAGTAATATTCGGATACTTCTTAAGAATGGCAACATGTGAAAAACAAAAAACAGTATTCAAATATTTGACAAACTGAGGATTTCCACCAGAAAAAAAAACAAAACAAACAAATAATCATGCACTATCAGGACACAGTCTAAGAATGGGGTCATGTTAGGGGAACTTGGAGTGCTTGTGAGAAAACTCCAAGAAAACAAGACACAAGGGACCTCAGTTTCTTCCAAACATAGAATTCTTGTTGGAATGTGTTTTCATACTCCTTCTAGGTGTAACAGACAGGAGTGAGTTGATTTCAGCTATTGGTATTCATTTGCCTCTGTAGAAAAAGATGTTTTTGACAAATGCAGCTTGTCTTTGTGATTGTGTACAGTTTGATCTCATGAGAACTTTACTCAGGTAACTGCTCATCGCCCTCAGGTATAAACTGTCTCATGCTCTGAATAAGCAGGAGACTTTAGTCTGCCTCATTTTTTGTCCCCACTCTCTCAGGTTCACACCACTAACTAGCGCTATAAACAATACAATACTGAGGCTGGAGACAGGGACCAATGATGAGAGTAACTTCTGCTCCCCCAGACAACCCCAGTTCTGTTCCCAGCACCCACATCCAGAAGCTGACACTCTCTGGTAACTCCCACTCCTGAAGATGTGGTACCTTTTACTGGTTTCCACAGGGATAAACACACACAGCACACGTCTACACAGATACTCACACATGCACATAAATAAAAATTTATTTAAAAGATTTAGAATATCTGATTTTTTTCTCAATACATATGACTGATACTGATTCTTTTTTTTAAAAAAAAAAGCTTTACTGCTATATCAAGATATAAAGAAGTGAAAATTTCAAGTTGGCTTTCACATGTCATTAAGTAATTAAACTGAATAAATCTCAAACAAGAGATAACTGTGCTATGGAGTGCTCACACAGTCTGTAAATTCTGGAATAACTGATAACTGTTGTTCACTACTAATCCCCTTATGAATCTCCAAGCTGTGTTTGTACTACACAAAATGTTTAACCACTACCATTAAGTATAAATGTAGCCCCAAATGTCACAAAATTATAAACAATGAACTTTTCTTGTATGCTTTATGAGCAAATACAGAGCATAAAGCTCAGTTTCATAAGGCAAGTTCATAGCACTGTCATTTCTTACCATGAAACATATTCCTGTTAGGTGCTAGATATAGGCCTGTATCTTGCTTTAAAGAGATACTAATGACATCTGTTTAAAATGATAGCCAGAAGGTTGGAAACACCCAAATGTCCTTCAACAGAGGAATGGATACAGAAAATATGGAATACTACTCAGGTATTTTAAAAAAAAAATGACTTCATGAAATTGACAGGCAAATGGATCTAGAAAATACCTGAGTGAGATAACACAGTCACAAAAGAACACACATAGTATGTACTCCCTGATAAGTGGATATTGGGCAAAGAACATGGAATACCCACAATACAACTCATGGACCATATGAAATTCAAGTGGAAGGAAGACCAAAGAGTAGATGCTTCAGTCCTACTTAGAAAGGGAAATAAAATAATTAAGGGAAATACAGAGTGAGAGGGACTTGGGAGGAAGAGAAGAGGAGGGGGGAGAAGGGGGGAAGAATCAGGTATGGGAGGAAATAGAGGAGATGTACAGAGAAGGTCAGGAAATTGATTAGAGGTGTGTAGCATAATAGGGGATAGGGAACTGGGGGGGGGGGTAGCAACCAGAAAATCCCAGATGCTAGGAAAGCAAGAGCCTCCCAGGACTACACGAGGATAACATTAGCTGAAATACCCCACAAAGGAGAGGGAGAACCTGTCAAGACCATAACCAGAGGTAAGGCATGCACCCTACCCTGTTGAGGGAAGGGGCCCCACCCATCTCCATAATTTTAACCCAGAAGTGCTCCTGTCTAAAGGAAATACAGGGACAAAGAGTGGAGCAGAGACTGAAGGAACAGCCATCCAGAGACTGCCTCACCTGGGGATCCATCCCACATGAAGCCACCAAACCCAGACACTATTGTGAATGCCAAGAAGTGCTTGCAGACAGGAGCCTGATACAGCTGTCTTCTGAGAGGCTCTGCCAGATCCTGACCAATACAGATTCGGATGCTCACAGCCAACTATCAGACTGAGCACAGGAACCCCAATGGTTAGGGGAAGGACTGAAAAATCTGAAGGGGCCTTATCTGGCATCAATGAGAGGGGCTTGATGCCCCAGTGTTGTGGAATGCTAGGGTGGTGAGGCAGGAGTGGGTGGGTGGGTGAGGGAGCAACTCAAAGAAGCAGGGTAAGGGGAGATGGGGTAGGGAGTTTCCGAGGAGGAACCAGGAAAGGGCATAACATTTGAAATGTAAATAAATAAAATATCCAATTTAAAAATCTGAATGCTGTTGAGTACTGACGTTAGCCATTTGGTCTTCATGGCCTTCCTTCAAATGTAGACTGTATAGCAACAAAGCCCACCTACAGACCACACAGGCTCATTCTTGTAGCATATTGTGTATATCTGACCCTTCATGAGAATTTTGTTTCTTTGTTTCCTTGCAATATTCTAAGAGAATTATTTTCTTTATTGTTCCCTTATCTTGTATTTCAATCATAGAGAAAATGATAGGGCAATTAGAACCTTACTTCACAAATAAATCATTCTGATTTACTTGTCTGAAACAAAGTAGGTTTTCTGTTTCATATCTCAATGATAGAAACACAAGCCACAGAAAATGAATACTGAAAATATCAGAAGAAACAGAGGTTTCTGTAGTAATTTTTTAAAATACTGAAACACAACGAGAAAACAATTTGACATTAAAAATATGAATGACTGAAAGTACCTAGGTGAACATCTACAGTCTTAAAAGTCCTTTATAAGATGTTTGTGTGTAAAATAAATCGGTCACTGTGAAAAGAAATGAGAAACTTCTGGTAAAAGGAATAAAATCTGCATTTAAATTTTTTTAAGTATTTTGGAAGAATACCTTTTCCTAAAGAAACAGCCACATGGCCAGCGATTTCATTTTCACCCTAGAAATTCCTATTTTGCCTTACTGAGAATCTGTTTTGGTTTAAACTAGAATAGTGTAAAAAGTATAAAGAAAAAACTCCACCCTATCAAGTTTGTAAATACTTTAAAATGTATTATTAAATGTATTATTATACATCCACAAACAAATACACACAGACATGGACACACGTGCAGACACACACACACACACACAGGCATACAGACACACACAGACTTTTATAGTTGCCATGAATCTACCTTTCATTTTCCACAAATATGTACAAGTCAGTACAGCACTGGGCTTTTACAGAGGTCTGAGGGTGGGGAGCCGTATACATATAAAACACACAAGGAGAAGCATCTAATAAGTATCGGCAACTGGTAGAAGACTAGGAAAAAAGCTCAGCAGATAACTTCTTGCTGGACAAGCTTCCACACATGAGTTCAAATCTCCAGAATCTGTATAAAAGCAAGATGTAATGATCCAAGTCTAATCTCAGCACTGGGGGTCATAGACAGGAGATCCAAGGCATGCTGGCCAGCCAGACTAGTAAGAATGGTGAGTTCCAGGCTCATTGCAACACCCTATTACAAAAACTAAGACAGAGAGCAAAAAGGAAGGGCATCTGAAAGAGATTTATGCTAATGAGAACAAACACACACACACACACACATACAAATTTAGGCATAGATATAGATGGATAAATGCAGGTCTTCATGCATAAATAACAGGTGATTGTATACATGCTTAAGAAATAAATGTAAGAATATGATATTTTCAACATGCATACAATCTTTTTCATTTCCTCTTTTAATTTGAAATTGAGGTGTCCTTGAACTTTACGGGAGAAATTCAGGAACCGCAAAGGAATTCGAGAAAATGGATTCACATTAACACAAAGAAAAACAAGTTGTATGGGCTCGGGAGAAACTGCATGTGTGAGCAGGCAGGCAGCCACTCCTATCCTCATATGTGAGGAATGACAAACAACCTCTAGCTATCATCTAACTGGGGACGTGGGATTCCGACAACTATAAAGTGCTTTGCATGCATAGTTTCAATGGTGGAGCAATCCTAGCCTTCTCAAAGCAGGAGAGCCAAGCTAATATTACCAAGAAAGTGTACAATCGACTTGAATTCAGGATACTCAATTCACCACAAAGCTTTTAGCTCCATTCTAAACAAGTTCAAAAGCCCACTGTGTGCCAAACTCATGCAAGCTTGAGATGAACCTAATAAGCTACCTGGCCACTGCCAGGTCTCAAAGCTTACTTCGAATAACACTGTGATCAGAGACAGAGTTCTCAGCTGACCATAGTTTTCCTTCTGATTTTACCTTATGAATCATAAAGTCTTGTTTGAGAGCCTGATTTTAATTGGGGGAGCAAAAAATGAGTAACACAGAAAACGAGCATACTGGAGGTTAATAATGTGGTAAGGAAAAGCATGCCATGTGTCCACTACTTCTGCCATACATTCCCTGGGTAAGCTAAATGGTCCACATCCACGAATCACAGGGATGAAATTTAAAATGGCAGAGGCTATAACGTTATTCTTCCTTTCCTTGCTATTAGGAGAAATGAAAGAATAATTTATAAACTTTTCTTAATATTTATTTGTTTACTTATTTATTGATGAGTGTTTTGTCTGCATGTCATTCTTCATAATAAAGCCTGACTTAACACAAGGAACTTTAACCTAAAATGCAGAAACCTACAATTATCTCTCTACTAAAGAACATGGACAAAATGATCCCCTTTCCTGGGCCCCTGAAACAATGAACTGACTCCTTTTTATGAACTCCAGCACAGCAAGTTTCACCTGTCATCAGAAAAGCAAGGCCTGGGTGAGGTCCACAAGGCCGGATCTGGGTTGGCAGTTTGAACCAGCAAACTTCCCTTGTACAGGCTCGGCACTGTCCAGAGCTTGTAAACAAACAGCGGGAGCCAGTCACGGCGCCTGAAGTGAGCAGCAGGATCATACGTGCCCAAGGAGAAGTAAAAGCACTGAGAGTGGACTGTCAAAAAAAAAAAAAAAATCAACAGCAGCATCCCCGATTTCGTGTTTATGGAAGACCAGATTTCACAATAGAAGGAGAATTTAGTGAAGGATTTAAAGAGTCACGCCTAATTGAACTCCAACCCAGGTGCAACAGTGTTTTCTTAAATTGAGACTTCAACAGCTAAATGTGCCTTCAAACGGTGAGGGAATTTCAGAGAGGATACCTCCCCGAGGATCACTCTGAGCTTTTCACAAACATTTATCATGGTGGCAAAATAATTGCATACGCTTCTTTATTGTACACATCAGCTTGCGCTTTGAAGAAGGCAGATTCAGAAAACAAATGCACAGTACAAGAGTGAGCGTAGTGCCTGAGGGAACATTCTAGACTAGACTGGAATCAAAAAGCCTGAGGTCGCAGCTTAGGGCACAGTACAACGCTGTGCACACTTGGCAAGAAGGGTGGCCATGTGCTTGTGTGCAGGCCACCTGCATGCACATGCAAAGGACAAATATGGCACTGTCTGGGGAGGACATTGGAGTCCTTGTCCATTTTACCATTATATAAGGTACAACTTTGCCTTATAAATTATAAAGTCTTGTTTGAGACCGTGATTTTAACCAGGGAAGCAGAAATGAGTGATAAGAAAAGGGAAATTAATAATGTGCTTTTTAAAAAGCAGTTAATATTTCTCCTCCTGCACTATGTTCACTGGATAAGCTAAATGGTTTGTATCCACCACTCGATGGGATAAAATTTAAAATAACAAAGACCGTAACATTTGTCTTACCTTCCTATTAGGATAAATAAAAGTATAATTTATAAGCTTTTCTTAATATTGATTTACTTACATGCATGGATGTCTTAGCTGCATGCATGTGTATACTACATGTGTTCCTGGTGCCTATGAGGGACAGAAGAAAGAAAGATTGCCTGAGATTGGAGTTAGAGGTGGCAGTAAGCTCCATGTGGGTACTGAGTATCAAACCTGGGCCCTCTGGAAGAACAACCAATGCTTTTAACTATTTAGCCATCCTGCAGCCCCAAAATAAGATTATATCATTAAATATGCTTGTTTGCATGTTCTCTCTCCCTCCCCCTCCCCCTCCCCCTCCCCTTCCCCCTTCCCCTTCTCCTCCCTCTCCCTCTCCCTCAAGTCTGAGTTTATACAAACCTGTACTCCTCAGAGTATGTTGTGTTACTATTTGGTAGTAAGGAAAATATCTGAAATGGCCTCCTTGGTAAAAGCTAAATAAGCAAGCACTGTCCTGGATGCTGCTGGCGCACAAGGTAAGAATCCACACCAGCTTGTGACTTTTTTTGCTGCCTTCCCTTCTACTCCATGCAGAAAATAGACAATAGACATTATTAAATTTAAATATATCATACCCATTTTCATCAGGAATAAAAGTGTTCTATCTTGGGAGGAGATACACAAAAGCTCTTCTGCAGTGTGTGGCCTGGACTCAGAGCACTCCTGTGTCACATCAAAGTCCAGATAAACCTAGAGAGAAACGACTGTGTGGTATGATAATGCCCACCACTAATGTATTCGGCAGTTACTAGGATTTCACTGCACAGAGAAAGGGTAATTGCTGTGTACTGGGCAGCAGGCCATTTTATTTACTGGGTCTATATTCTTATATATAGCAAAATATTTTACTTAGTTTTATTCTCGTCTAAGCTCTATAGGCAAGCCTAACAAAAACACATCCAGGACAGTGGTTAAAATGTGATGTGCAGAAGGCCAGATCCAAGAGGTTCTTCCTTATTCATACAATGTTCCACTATCTATTGATGAAGGGAGAATTCCTCACACCACTGCAGACACACAACACAAGTCTATTGAAATTACTGTATATTTGCATAAAACCTACACCACTTCCCTATTTACTGTAAGTCATCTGTGGATAACTTAAAAGGAAGGCCCAGCCAATATGATGTAGTTGTCACAGGTATTTTTAAGAGAATAATAGCAAGAGGGGCTGGGAAGATGAATTCAGTGGGTAAGATCACTTGCTATACAAGGACTGGATTTAAGTTTGGACCTTCAGCACACATATAAAAACTCAGGCCTGACAGTGTTTGTCTGCAACCTCAACACCATGGAGTATAGAGCCAGAAAGAAAGATTGCTGGGGTTTGCTCGTGGTCAGCCAAGCTTCAGGTTCAGTGAAAGAACCTGTCTCAGAGAGTAAGTGTTGTCAGGGATTGACATTGAGCATCTGCCTCTGGTCTCCACTCAAGTGTAAACAGGCACCACACCTGTATGTACACACACACACACACACACACACAGGGAGAGGGGAACAGAAACAGAGAAGAAGGAATGAAGAAGAGAGAAATGGCAGGAAGAAAAACAGCTATATACTTAGTAAAAATATAATATTTTTCTTAATATTTTTCATCTGTGATTCATTCTGTTCCACATGTAAAGCAGTATCTTTGTTTCTTACCTGGGCCAAGGTTCATATACTCAACAGACTAAGAGTGGCTGGGTCCAAATGAGAGAAGAACCATCACAAGCTCACAAGAGAAGAATTTCCCAGTGATGAAGATCAACTGAAGGGCACTTTCATCTACTGCAGTGATTCTCAACCTTCCTAATGCTGCAACCCTCATGTTGTTCTGACCCCCAACCATAAAATTATTTTCGGTGCTACTTCGTAACTGTGATTTTGTTACTATTATGAATTGTCATGTAAATAATATGATAATACTTCTCGAGTGGACTTAGGCGACCCTGTAAAAGGTTCATTCCACCCATTTCCAAAGAAGTCATGACCCACAGACTCATTCTACCCCACTCTTCTGCTTTGTTACCAGAAATGGGAATTCAAACAGGCCTTTTAAGACAGAATGCACTATAGGAAAGTATTTAGATTGGTGAACTCTTAGTATGCTTCTGTTAAATACAAAGAGTTGCAGGCTCTGTCTGGTCATCTGCTAAGAAAGAGCCAAAGTTCCCCAAGAACTTGTACACACTGCAGAGTCAGGAGCAGGGTTCTGCACAAGTTGACACTGTTATTTTACCCTATTTTTTTCAAGTTCAACCCTGCATGGAACATCTAGTCATAACTTGAGATAAGTAACAAAGTCAAATCTTCCCTAATTTTTATTTTAACATGTACTTCAAATTTATACTTGTACAATCTAAGAAAACACACTCCAAGACACAAGAAACAGCTGGAAGCCACAAGATTGACACAGAATTATTTATAACAGCAAAATTCAACAAAAGCAAAATTTTTAAATAAGGAAACTATCACATAAATTAGGTCAAAACAACCTGGCCTTCCGTTTGAAAGCCAGTAATATGACAGGGTTGTTCAGATGTTTCAGGTAAATGTGCTTCCTGACAAGTCCAATGACCTGAGATCAATCCTCGGGATCCATGTCGATGGAAGAGAGAAATAAGTCCCACAAGTTGTCCTGTAGACCTCCACATATGCACTGTGATATGAGCACATACAAAAAAAAAAAAAACCTTAAATGACTGTAAAACGTGTATATATTAAAGGTTTGATATAAAGCCAAATGGCAACATGGGCATGCTCCCTGAAAAAGAAAGAAGAAAGGAAGGAAGGAAGGAAGGAAGGGAGGGAGGGAGGGAGGGAGGGAGGGAGGGAGGGAGGGAGGGAGGGAGGAAGGAAGGAAGGAAGGAAGGAAAGAAGGGAGGGAAAGAAAGGAGAGAGAGAGAGAGAGAGAGAGAGAGAGAACAAAGAAACAGAAAGAACCGGAAACTGAAAGGAATACAATACTCTCTAAAAGAAATCTTTCTAACAAAACAATTTAAAACACAAAAACAAAATTGCTCAAATAGATCATCAAAAATTTGGACGTTTGGTAAATGAAGATGCAGACTGGAAATATGAGTCCTGTAAATTCAACATACACATGTATAAACTAATCAAAGAGTAACATGCAGACAAAGACAATCAATCCCTTACTGAAATACTGGTAGAACAATAGCAGTACTAAAACTACCCAAAGCCACCTCTGAGTTGCTTGGTTCTGGTTTTTTTTATGTCTAGATAGAATATGTATCAATAATCATTAAAACTGTTTCTTATTATGTAGAAATCTAGATACAGTAACTCAAAAAAATTTAAACCTTAAATGTTTGACTGCACTTGAAATAATGCCACCAAATTAACATTTTCATCTTTAGCAAAACTGAAGTTAATCTTTTTCACGAAAATGAGTCAATGTAGATATTTTTAAAACCTCATCCAACTGCTGTAACACTTTGAAAAAAAACTAAAGAAAAAACAAAGATTGTCAGAAAGCATCTTTAGCAAATACATATAAAACTAATTTTTAAAAAAGGTGAGTGTATAGGATAGTTTTAATTGTTTATCAAGGATTTTACCACTTTCAATCACCATATCATTATTTTCCCCCCAAACACCTAACCTAGACCAGCCGTCCACTAGTCATCACACATCCACGGACCTCTCTGCTCCTATCTTATGTGCGGATTGTCTGGCCTGCCTGAAGTAACAGGGTGCTTTCTCTCTTGTTCACTGCCATGTCTCCACAAGCAGAGTCCAGGCCATAGAGTTATATACAGCCTAAACAGCCTAAGGATAGACTATGTATGTATCATTGTACATGTACTAAAAGGTCAGGAGCGATGTGACACTCTGCTGACAAGCATAACAACTGGCGTTACTTCACTTTAGCATGTATAATTTTTTTGTTTATCTTTCCTTGAACTTTATCAAAGCAAAATATTCTTGAACAGACTATAAGTACATTAAGTACATTACTATAATAGAATTTAAGTACTATTCAACCACAAATGTATGCCTATCATTAAGTATATATGACTTACTGGTTTTTGAAGACAGTAGTTCAAGTCCTATAGTCTATACATACATATACACATACACACACACACACATATGTATATATATATATATATCATATTATGTATATACATATGTAACATAACCCATTAGGGGGTTAGACATAGAAAAATGTGTTCCTACACATTAAAAGTGATAGTTACTTTGAAATCATCTGCCATTTCCTTTTTTATACATACGTGGGTTTGAGATGAAGTAAGCATAGCAGACAGGAGTCTGTTCCTCGCTGTTTGCAAACATGCCCATACCGACACTCTTTGACAGTCCTCTAGAGAACAAAAGTTCCAGCTTTCACAGCAGTTAAAGCTAGGAGTGTTCCCTTGGAAATCTAATTCAAGATAAACAATCTCCATTGCATATGACTCTTTTAGTCACACAGAGCTGTACTGTTGTTACAGGACATGCTAATGGAGGGCAAAGGCTCTCTTCTCTTAATAAAGCTTGAAGCCAAGCAGGGGACACTGAGGTCAAAGCAAGGAACTTCAGATAAGTCATTCTCCTTCCAGAAAACTCTGGTCAAAAAAGCTGTTGGCTGTTGAGTTGAAAAGTGAAGGTCTCCCTTTCCCTTCCACCCCGACGCCCTTAAAATAGAAATGACAGCTCCCCCCATCTCCCGAGGCATCTGAAATTTCAATATACCAGCCTTCAGAGATGCATACTGAATTCAATAAACACTAATTTCTCTACTAGGTGCCAGACAGTAAGACAACAAACAGAAGTCAGAAGTACTCCCTGCTCCTAGAGGAACTCCAGACTTAGGAGTGTTATCACTTGGCAAAGAAAGCTAACAGATACAACATCCAATCAAAGTGGCAGCAGACAGTGGAATCAACCCTCCTGGTCCCAGACCAAGAGCTGACTAACTTCAGACCACAAAATTCCCATACCATATCTCAGTCAGGCCACATCATCTAGCAATGTATCCCCAAAGCAGGATCCTAACACCTACCCCTACACTGGCCCACGAATCCCCTCCCTTGTGCTTTCCCTGTCTCTCTTTCTATTACAGCTCAGACTCACACACTCTCTCTCCTTCACAAGGGTTATCAGAACTCTAAATTTGCACACCTGCACCTGATGGCTCAGAGGACAAGCCCAGTACCATCTCGGAAGAAAGGTCAGGAATGCTAGAAACTAAGGATGGTAACAGTGTGTGAAATCCAGGTGCCCTAAAGGTAATGGGCTCTGAACTACTTATCACGGAACCATCAGAATCAATGCTTGTAAGTATTCTCTACCCAGCAAGGAACTAGGAGCCGCATGACCATGTTCCACACATCTGAAACCACAATCTTGGTGTATTTCTCTACAGACAATCATAGCCCAAAATTATATCAGTTGTTTGCCTTTTCAAAACTAGTTTCTATCACTGAGGGTAGCCTTAGAGATAGGTGCCCAGCCACTTCATCATTTGCAGTTGACTGATTCTCTACACTTTCTACTATTGGATTTACCTCTTCTGTGACCCTCTGCTCCCAATATAAACTTTCATCAGTGCTGGGATATTGCACAAAATAACCCTGAAACCACCCATCAGATCAAGAGTGGCTACAAGGTGTATCTCTAACTCCAATAATAGCCCCTGCTAATGAGAGGACGTGTTCCCTGCAAAGTCTGTGCGGAGCGATCTTAAATGCTCACAAGCTATCAACATAAATTCAGTCTGGTTGAAACTAGGGCTGATGGCAGCTTTAGAAAGCATGTGCTTTCTGTACATTCTGTAATAACAAACGAAAATACCGACACAAGTCCCCCAAAATCCCACACAGCACATCCTTCAGGTCACAGAGAGATGGAATTGTAACATCGAATCTCCCATATAGTTAGCTGATACTTCACTAGTTAAATCCCGTGAACTAAAAATCAAACCAAACAGGCTTGGACATGAGGATAATTACACATAAACAGAACAAAACAAAAGCCCCTTTGTTGGCAGGGACACACCAGGGTGATTGTAGGCCTCAGAGTCTTCCAGAAACCCTGGGTTTTCTGTGTGCTTTAAATATACTGAAGAGTTTTCACTTCACTTATCACAAACCAGCACAAACTTCTTAAATCAGCTAGTGAAGTGTATACATATAAAAGCACAGTTTGGCTTTATTTCCTTCAAGGTGAGGTTTAAGGGTTCCCACCCCCTGGTTTTAAAGAGAAGAATAACAGAGCCCGAAGAGCAGATTCTCTTGGACTGGAGACAGGAATGTCTGAAAACTGTCTGGCATTGGATTCTCCATTTTTCCAATGAGATTCAACTGCTTTCAGACTACTACGGCAACCCAATTAGGACAATCCAAGCAGGGGAAGATCCTCAGTAGGCACGGGCAAACCCTGGCTTCTCTGACCCAGAACTGAATTCTCAGGACACCTGGTAAGCATGCAGTGCTTAATACAGCTAGGCACACGGAACACAGATATGTCCCGAGTCTTCTCAAACAGATCCGAATACAGATCACAGCAGTGTTGTTTTATATTCTCTCGAAGTCCAAACTGCAGGCAGTAGAATGTTGTTCAAAATATCCCAGGGGAATCCAGGGTTACAAATGTTCTGACAGGACATGGAAAAGGATAAAATTACTAAAATGCCAAATTATAACGATTAACTAAACTATACACTGCTATTCCCACTTTTCCTTTTTTTTATGATTTTTTTTACTGGATATTTTATTTACATTTCATAAGTTGTCCCCTTACCCCATCCCCCACCCACCCGGGAACCCCCTATCCCCTTACCCCTCCTCCTTCTTCTCTGTGGATGTAACCCCTACCTACCCCCCCACTCCCACTTTCCCACCCTCAAAATTCCCACCCCCTGGGGCGTCCAAGCTTCATGAGGTCAAGGATATCATCTTCCACCTATGCCCAGCAGGACCCTCCACTCTTACATATTCAGCTGAAGCCCTGGATCCCTCCCTAAGTGCTCCCAAGATGGTGGTTTAGACCCTGGGAGCTGTGGTTGGTTGGTATTGTTGCTCTCCTCATGGTGCCACAAACCCTTTCAGCTCCTTCAGTCCTTACTCTAACTCCTCCATTGAGAACCCCATGATCAGTTCAATGGCTAGTTGTGAGCATCTGCCTCTGAATATGTCAGACTCTTGAAGACCTCTGAGGAGACATCCATATCAGGCTCTTATCAGCATGCACTTCCTGACTTCCACATCAGCATCTACCTATGGTGACTGCACATGGGATGGATAGTCATGTGGAAAGGTCTTCAAATGGCCCCTCCTTCAGTTTCTGTCCCTCACTTTGTCTCAATATTTGCTCCCTTGAGTATTTTGTTGCTCCTTCTAAGAAGAACTGAATCACCCCCACTTGGTCTTCCTTCTTTATGAGCTTCATGTGGCCTGTGAGTTGCATCTTGGGCATTTCAAGGTTCTGGGCTAATATCCAATAATCAGTGAGTGAATACCATGTGTGTTCTTTTGTGATTGGCTTACTTCACTCAGGATGATGATTTCTAGTTCCATCCATTTACCTAGGAAACTCTCGAATTCATTGTTTTTAATAGCTGAGTAATACTCCATTGTGTAAATATACCACATTTTTTGAATCCATTCTTCAGTTGAAGGACATCTGGGTTCTTTCCAGCTCCTGGCTATTATAAATAAGGCTGCTATGAACATAGTTGAGCATATGTCCTTGTTATATGTTCGAGCATCTTCTGGGTATATGCCTAGGAGTGGTATAGCTGGATCCTCAGGTAATGCTATGTCCAATTTTCTGAGGAACCGCCACACTGATTTCCAAAGTGGTTGCACCATCTTGCAGTCCCACCAACAATGGAGGAGTGTTCCTCTTTCTCCACACCCTCACCAGCATCTACTATCACCTGAGTTTTTAATCTTAGCCATTCTGACTGGTGCAAGATGGAATCTCAGGGTTGTTTTGATTTGCATTTCCCTGATGACTAAGTACACTGAACATTTCTTTAGGTGCTTCTCGGCCATTCGAGTTTCTTCCGTTGAAAATTCTTTGTTAAGCTCTATACCCCATTTTTTAATAGGGTTATTTGGTTGTCTGGAGTCTAATTTCTTGAGTTCTTTGTATATATTGGATATTAGCCCTCTATCAGATGTAGGATTGGTAAAGATCTTTTCCCAATTTGTTGGTTGTCGTTTTGTCCTATTGACAGTGTCCTTTGCCTTACAGAAACTTTGCAATTTTATGAAGTCCCATTTGTCAATTCTTGATCTTAGAGCATATGCCATTGGTGTTCTGTTCAGGAACTTTTCCCCTGTGCCTAAGTATTCGAGGGTCTTCCCCACCTTCTCTTCTATTAGTTTCAGGGTATCTGGTTTTATGTGGAGGTCCTTTATCCACTTAGACTTGAGCTTTGTACAAGGGGATAAGAATGGATCAATTTTCATTCTTCTACATGTTGTCTTCCAGTTGAACCAGCACCATTTGTTGAAAATGCTGTCCTTTTTCCACTGGACAGTTTTAGCTCCTTTGTCAAAGATCAAGTGACCATAGGAGTGTGGGTTCATTTCTGGGTCTTCAATTCTATTCCATTGATCTTCCTGCCTGTCTCTGTACCAATACCAGGTAGTTTTTATCACTATTGCTCTGTAGTACAGCTTGAGGTCAGGGATGGTGATTCCTCCCGAAGTTCTTTTATTGTTGAGAATAGTTTTCGCTATCCTGGGTTTTTTGTTATTCCATATGAATTTGAGAATTTCCTTTTCTAACTCTGTGAAGAATTGAGTTGGGATTTTAATGGGGATTGCATTGAATCTGTAGATTGCTTTTGGCAAGATGGCCATTTTTATTATATTAATCCTGCCAATCCATGAGCATGGGAGATCTTTCCATCTTCTGAGATCTTCTTCGATTTCTTTCTTCAGAGACTTGAAGTTTTTGTCATACAGGTCTTTCACTTGCTTGGTTAGATTCACACCAAGGTATTTTATATTATTTGCAACTATTGTGAAGGGTGTCATTTCCCTAATTTCTTTTTCAGTCTGTTTATCTTTCATGTAGAGGAAGGCTACTGATTTGTTTGAGTTGATTTTATAACCAGCCACTTTGCTGAAGTTGTTTATCAGGTTTAGGAGTTCTCTGGTGGAAGTTTGGGGGTCACTTAAGTATACTATCATATCATCTGCAAATAGCGATATTTTGACTTCTTCCTTTCCTATTTGTATCCCTTTGACTTCTTTTTGTTGTCTAATTGCTCTGGCTAGGACTTCCAGTACTATATTGAATAGGTAGGGGGAGAGTGGGCAGCCTTGTCTAGTCCCTGATCTTAGTTACTCTCACTTTTCTACCTTTTATTTTTAAATGTGGGTATCAACGTGAATACTCTGAGAGTATATTTTCAATTGTTTCTATTCAGCCACAATGGAAAGAGGTGACGTGCTAAAATCTGGTTTCTCTGCAGTATAAAGGGAAGAAAAGTACAATGGTATTGTAGATAGGCAAGCTGAACTGTCAAGAGTGCACTGTGTATACCTTTGGTAGTCTCGGCTTTTGAAAGAAACCAAAGTTTTCATGGATGTTTAATAGATTTTTGTCATCACTTCAGACACGTATTATTGCTCTACTGTTTTGTTCATTAATATTTTAAATTTATTTTTATTTACTACATATAACATATGTTTCCTTATGCTTTAAAATACACTGCTGATATACATTACGCTGAAGCTCAACTAATGCATTGCAAGTATATGTACCTGCATGTGGACAAGTGTTTGTCCACACATACAAGTCTAGATAATATAAGCTAATGTCTTTTCATACAGATTTAAATAGCTCCACTTGCTAATGGGCAGTGGGGCTGGGAGAACAATCTTCGCAGGACACTGTTATCACTCAGAGACTCATGGAACGCTTTCATCTTACTGTTGATGGCAACCTTCAAATATAAATCAAGATGAAGTTCTTTAAAGACCTTAATCAGCACCCACCCTGGTAAATGTACCCTAACTATTCAGATACATATGCTTTAGTGAGATCATCTATATTAGATTCTGATTCTGCGTATCAGAATGGAAAGTCAGGAGCTATTATTTTACCAAGCTGTCAAGATGTGTAAACTTTTGCCCAAGTAGATTTGTCTGTATGGTCTTTTGAAAAGTTGATCAAACTTAGAATTCTCAAAGGAAGACAGGGTTACACAAAATTGCCATAAAATTCCCAAGAAGAATGTGACTCAAAAGCAGCCAAAATCTTTGGTAAGTAAGATTTATTTCCAATATATCATCTCTGTCTCGGAACACTGATAACTCACTGCCTAATTTCCTATAACACGGTTTATTATTTTCTACTGCTGAATAGAAAAGGACCAAAAAAAAATCACAAAAGGGTGTGATTTTTTTTTTTTAATCTTGAAAAATGCATGTCTGTTTATTTTCTACTTCTCTGTCAGGGAGGTTCCTGTGATGTTCCAATCCAACAGCCAATCTTTACTCCATCATTCACAACAGTCTCTCCCCAGGTCCTCAAGCAACATCCTAACCACCTCACACACACACACACACACACACACACACACACACACACACGGAGCAACTCTCATATTACAGAATTTACATATCTAATTAGTACCTGTGTCTTCCTGCTAGCAGTATGCTTCATGAGCTATCCCAAGAACGAGAACATGCTGGAGATTCTCAGCAGCCTACCAAAGGAGCAGCTCCTACTTTACCTACACCAGTCTCCTCAACCAAAGCAACACCCCCCAAACAACCTCGTCCATCTCTTCTTCCTTAGTTTGCATATGACTTTGCTCCACTCCATGTCTTAATAGGAATAGAGTCCACTGCCATAACTATCAGAGGTGACATAAAGCAGTTCCCATCCCCCATCGGAGTTTCATTTCCAAGGTTTCAACTACCTAGTCAGCTGAGGTGCACACAGAAAACTATTTATTCAAATTCCACAAATGAATAATTCACAAAATTTAAATTGTGTCATTCTTGTGAATGACTTTGCCCAGGGCAGGCACACTGCCTAGTGTAGCCACACTGTATAAGTCACCTTCCTGTCCAGAACGCCCGGGCTGTATACCTGTTAGACACCTGGAAGCCACCTGGGCTATCAGGTAAAATGTCATAGTGCCACACTGCTTATTTTAATAAATAATAGGTCCAATTACAGAAGAGAGATGAGACTGCAATTTCATACTTGCCAAAGTGAAGCCATGAAGTACGCTTTTTAATGAAAAGGTAAATGTTCATGACCTAAAAACGAAAGACAACAATTGCATACCAAGGTCATTAAAATCTATGGTAAGAATGAAGCTTCTCGTTCCCAAGTAATGAAGGACAGGGATCTATACTAGCACATCAGTGTGGCAGATGGTAAATGCTAAGCTACAAAAGAAAAGCATTATCCCAGAGTTCAATACTGTCACAGGATTCAACTATCCACTGGCTTTGATAGTGAGAACCACCACACCTGCCATTTAGCATCCACCAAAGTATTAATGATATATTACTCCTAGCTTGACTTTTAACTGAATTAAAATTTTTAAAGTTTTCATAAAAATGTACATTGTACATTGGCTGTGTCTGCCATTTTCCTATCTCATTCTCGTCACTACTCCTCCTTTGACACGGCCCTCCATGTCATCCCTTTTCCGCCATCCCCCTCCATCTTATTGGCCCTCCAATTAGTCCCCTTTGTTCTTTAAACACTTTCACTTTGCCTGCAGGTCATGTGTACATGCATAGTTTTATGCATCTGTAGACTGATTTTATGTTATGGCCACAAAAAAATCTCAACACAACCCTTTGTAGAGTGTGTTTCTCCTCCCGTGGAACCACATCTGAACAGTTTCCTGGCCTGAATACCTATCAATTTAATACCAGAGTTCATTTGATACTGTCTCTTCTTGTCTATGGATTAACATGCCCCATTTTCTTGATCAACAAGATCCCCCCATTACCTTCAAAAATGCATGCTAGAAACCGATCATGTAAACATTTATAAATCTGCTGAAGTGCAGTACCCATGTATTTAAGTGCATAGCAAGAGCTTCATAGATTTGTGTATTTCACACATCACCAAACCTTGTGAGACAGTCTCATAACAGAGAATTGAAGCTACATAAACACTGGTGATTTGAATCACAAAATTCTCAAGTGACATTTCACTTTCAGTTATCTAGAGGATAGCAAGTTTCTGTTTAGAAATAGGTAAAACATAAAAATAAGAAAGTTGGTATTAATTTAAATCTCAATGTTAATGTTTTTCTTAAATAATTGCATAGATTTATCACAAAAAGCTTATAAATAAATAAAACCTTCACATACCAAATATACAGCCAAAAGTACATCTATATAGTTATAACAGTCATTTGGATCAGAAGCTGTGCAGCTTCTGGTTAAAGTTTACACTTCATTATTGAATATATTTTAATTACTAGATGGCTTATTAAAATACCTTTTCCAGGGCTGTGATGGCTAGTTTTATGTCAACTTGATACAAGCTAAAGTTATCTGAAAAGAAGGAGCTCAATTTAGAAAATGCCTCCATTAGACTGCCTGTAGGCAAATCTATGAGACATTTTCTTGGTTAGTGAATGACATGGGAAGGCTCAGCCCACTGTGGGCATTGCCATCCCTGGCCAGTTGGTCCTGGAATTATACAGAAGTGAACTAAGTAAGTGGTTCTTCCTTGGCCCCTGTTTCAGCTCCTGCCTCGAGTTCCTGCCCTGACTTCCCTCAGTGATAGACAGTGATGTGGAAGTATAAACCAAATAAACCCTTTCCTCTGGTTGCTTCTGTCATGTTGTTTCATCACAGCAATAATAACCCTAACTAGGACAAAAGATGTATGTTTTCTCACTTTTATGTACCCCTTTATGGGAGTATATTACATATACACAAAGCACACATGGAAAATGTACAATCCAATAGTTCTCACAGTAATTATCTAAGTCTGTGTAACCATAGCCAATTTTAGATATCATCACATGAAACAGAAGCTCCTCAGTCATTACTAGTCTGTCCCCATTCCTTACTACCTGACAGCCACTTCCCTACTCCATGTCTCTATTATCTGCTTTGGATGCCTTTTTAATATTTGTTCCCTAAAAGTAATGACAAGGTCCTTGACTGCCATCTTCCCATTCACCCATCTTCGCTCTGGTAACCAGCCTCTGCCCTTCCTACCTACAAGATGAACTTATTTAGTCCACATATGAAAGAGACATATCAGACAGTTTCACTCTGTACCCCACTTGTTTCATTCAACATTATACTCTCCAAAATCATCCATGTTGTCTCAAATGACCAGATGTAGGTCTTTTTTTTTAAGACTGAATAGCATTATATACATTGATGATATTTTCTTTATCTATTCATCAGCAGACAGACATTTTACTCAATTCTATCATGACTACTAGAATGGCGCAGTTGTTTCTTCAAAATATTGATTTTATATTTTTATAGAAAGACAACACACAACCCTATCAGATTGTATGGCAGTTCTGTTTGTAGCATTTTAAATAGGCTCTGCACTCTTTTCAGTAATGGCCTTTATAAACTCATGTTCTCACTTACCTAAATTTGTATGGAATTACAAGTATTATCACATCCTCAAAGCCATCTAGAGAAAGTGAACAACGAAACTGAAAATATCAAACTACATCAAATGACTCACAAAGCTACCATGATCAAAACTGCATGGTGCAGGTACAAACAACAAACTGACACACTGGCTAATGAAAGAAAATGGAGCCCAGAAGTAATTTATCCAACTGATTTCCACAAATGACCCTGTGAAAACTCGATGTCCACATGCTAAAGAACAAACAAAACACATCCTCTTTCTCTCACTGTCCAAAAGCAATTCCAAACACTAAAGACTTCAATGTAAGGCCTCAAAGCACTAAAGTCCTGGTTAAAAACTAGCGAACATGCTTCAAATTCAGTTTATTTCCCACTTTCCCATAACTACATAAAAAGGGAGATATAATTCACAACAAATTAATGGAAGTATAAAAAGTACTACATTCAAGGTCCTGAATTCAAATATACCCAACACCATTATGGTCTGTTATTCATGTTGCTTTATACTTCAACAGACCATCTGAGATGGCTAGGGGGGAAAAACACTCAATTCCAAGCCTAAAGACCTGAGTTTAACCCTAAAACCTATATCATAGATGTGGATCTTATTTTTTTAGACTTAATAGTAGTATATACATTGACCATACTTTCTTTATTTGCTCACAAATTGCTCTCTTACCTACACACACATGCCATGTGAACACATGGATAGCTGATAGGCAGACAGACAGACAGACAGACAGACAGACAGACAGATGAGAAAGAAAATCAGTAATGAAGGAAGGGAAGGAAAAAGTGAGGTAGCAAGGGAAAGAGGGAGGAACCGAGGGAGGGAGGGACAGAAGAAGAATTTGAAGTATTTCAAGGAAATTTTTTCTCTATGTACTGTTAGGCTAAGAATGTATTCTTCCCTGGCTTACCTAGAACTTGATCTGTAGATCAGGATGAACTCACAGATCTGTCTTCCTCTGCTTCCCAAGTGCAAAGACTAAAGGAATGTGCCACCATACATAGCTTTAAGGGTAGATTATTGTGATAAGTCTTTTAGTTAGCACCAATTTTCTAAAGTACATGATCAATAAGAGTTTGCGAGCTCTTGATTTTTTTATTTCCTAGAGAAGACATAATATGGATTTAATTTAATTCACAAGCCATGTGTGGTTCATAACAGGCAACACTCAGGACAGCTAGGTGGGACCGATGAGACAGATTAATAAGTAGAGGGTGCTTGCTATGAGCACCTGACACCCCAAACAAGACCCCTGAACCCACATAAAAGTGCAAGGAGAAAACCAAGACAACCCCAGAAAGTTGTCCGCTGACATCCACAAGGGCACATGGCACACAATCAGACACATGCACATACAGACACATTCATACAGACATACATCCATACCCATACATATACATATACATCATATACATATATATATATATATATATATATATATATATACACACACACACACACACACACACACACACATACATACATACATACATACAAGCTAATTGGAAGGATAAGGGAAAAAGGAAGTGAGAGGGGCTCTCTGAATACAATCCTTCCAATGAAATGTAAATAAAGTTTGATAAAAGCCTACTGATGATTTAAATTCTGTACATTGTCAGGAGAAATGTGAAACAAATACAATCTACATGGATATCTCCATATATTTACTTAAGAAGAATTTGAACATCTCGTGCTATACGGCATCCCTAGATAGCTCCACCGGGGCCTGAACCTTCCATCATCTCTCAGCTACTCTACAAGTCTTCATTTGTAAGACATATAAAATCACCACTCCTACAGAAATGCAAATAAATTCTACCTACTGGAATGGTGCCCATATTGTTCTGGTACTGATTGGGTCTGCATCTGTTGCAAGTGCATTGCAATGTCCATGACTGTGCTTATATCTCCATGCTCACAATTTCACTCTGAAGAGTTCAGGCCATCTTAGTGGTCCCTTGCTAGCTAATGATCTATCTAACTACAGTCTTTGGGACTACTTCATTTTATATTTGAAAAGAAGCCAAGATTAATCTTTCTTCGTTACTTCCTCTTCACAGAAACTGAATTTTAAAATGACTTTTGAGATACTAGCCATCTTTCTTAAACACACTTTCTTAAAACTCCCATTATGTGGTAGGTCATCCCATTTAAATTACTCAAACTAAAATATGGTTGCAAGCTTCAATGAATCAAAAGGTTATCACTGTGCTGGATATCCAATCGTTATATTTCACCAGAAAGCAAAGAAAAATACAGCCAATCAAATAGTAACGCTATGTTTCTTTATCACTTATGTTTCTTAAGCCTTTTATGTATCATCAAAATCATCTTCCTCCTCCTCTTCCTCCTCCTCATCATCATCACATATCCCACTGGTCTTCACTTCTATCTTTAGGTAAATATGACTTATCTTTACAATGTCAAACCTCAGGATTTAGCAATTACTGCTATGCCTAAAATGTGTATAACTCAAAGTGCTTATTTTATAATTAGATGTATGCATGCAAAACAACAACAAACTACACCAAAACCAGTACCTGAGAACATACGTGCCTATTTCAGTAGCTCAGCAAATATTTAAGCCCATATAAAGTCCAGGATACTACCCTTAAGGCCAAATAATTTAGAAATTAAAGATGTATTCTATTTCTAATTTCAGATTGGTTAAAAATGAACATATCTGTAATCTTAGAATAAACAAGTCACCATTGGTATAAATGGCAAAAATATATTCCATAACTACAAATGGTGATTTGCTTACAGTCAGAAACTGATCACTAGGCGAACATCATTTGCTTAACATTAGAGCTTAGATAAACACTGTAGAGTGGTAGAAAGTAATCAATCTTAAAACTAAAGATAAAATCTCAATGATGATAAATAATCCTTTAAGATGCCAAAGGATAACTGAACCATAAAAAGAATAAACCCTAGAATGCACCACATCATAGCTTACTTGGTGATCACAGGTCATGTGGTGTCACAGGCCAGTGGTGTCACAGGTCATGTGGTGCTAGCATTCCTTTCCTCTTTTCAATCCTACATTCTTTCAAACAGCAATATCAGCATCTCAGGGGGCCTTTTGCCTTTTGAATTTAGAGGAAACCAAAGTCTCTCCATGGAGTCTACAGACCTTTCCAAATTAAACAACTAATTGTTTATAAAGCTTCTCATTATGGAAATCATACTTATTGCTAAATATTTAATTATAATTTGAGGCATTTGATAACATGCTGCATAGTGTTAATTGTGTATCACTGGTCTCTTCGATGCTACCAAGCATACTGTGGCAGCCAACCATTGCAGGTCACCTAGTCCTTGATATTCATACTCACCAGGATTCTCACATGTGGCCTAAGAGACGTAAGTAAAGCAACAGTAACTATTTTATAATACACATGAAGAAACTGACCTTGCATAAACTGCAACTTTACCAAAAGTCACATAGTTAATAAGTGACATTGTCAAAACTGACTCTAAGTCCAGAACAGTCCTTATAGAGGACACCCATGACCAGGTTCCTCCTTCACTATCTCTTCCCTCCCAACCAAGTGATATTTATCCTGGAGACAGTGCTTGCTGAGTTCCTGAAACCAATAAATAGAGAATGAGTTGTTGAAAGAAAAATAATATTCACATTAGAGCAAATAATACTGTAAGGTTTACTACAGCAGAAATGACCGGGGAAAGTACAGTTAGCCATCTTTGAGTGGGAGCAGAAAATTTAATCTTCCTGCCTCTCAAATCCTTCATGTAAAAGCAGCATAATATACCTGATCTCTAAAGTTTGGGGGTTCCATGTTGTTGTTACTGTTGTTGTTTTGCCTAATTAAAAACTTAATGTTCTCACAACTTACCAGAGTGTCAGTCAGATCATCCACTAAATTTTGCTTTTTAAATGCTTCCATAATGTATTGAAATAAAAAGAGGAAACTGTAGATATAAACTTAACTTTTAGATTGTAGAGTCAGCTAAGACCATCCTTGCATTAGAGAAATGCAAGTATATCCCAATAGCAGCCTTAGGAAGGACATGGTCTCTACCAGTGTCAAGCTACATGGTGCTGAGGATAACAGGATCTGTGCAGACAAGCTTCCGCCACAGCCCCTGGAGGTACAAAGGGCACTGGAGGGTTTCACTGGCCTGTAATGTGCATCGTTTGTATACAGCCAACCACACTTTTCTCATTACCAATGCCCTAGTTCTCTCCAGAGACTTACTGTGAAATCTCCTAATGTCACTAATTTGTCCCTTAAAGCAAACATATAAAATACTTTGTGATACATGAGAAATGGTCACCAGGTCCTTTACTTGCTTCGAGACATGGAATATAAATCACAGAGTTTCTAAAAGGAACTGTACAACCTATATTTTTGTTGAAAAAGATTTAAACATGAATTTGCCACTTCACCCATGTAAAGCTTGTAGACTGTTTAGCATTTTTCAAACTCCAAGATATGAGTTGTTTTGTCAATAAGTATATAACTAAAACTAGTGACTCCTTAACATACATTATTTCTTCAAAGAATGTTTTGTATATATTTATATTAAATATGCAAATTATTTCAACTTAATTTTCATCTTTACTAAAAGTAGTTTCCTATAATCAAAAATCGGACCATCTCTTGACATTGACTTACATACTGCGTACACATATGGCCACATGCATATGGCATGGCGCACATGTGGAGGGTGGAGAACAGCTTGCAGGAGTCCATTCTCTCCTTTGACCACGTGAGTTCCAGGAATCCAACTCAGGATATCAGACTTGGTGGCAAGTAACCAGAACCATCTCAGGAGACCAGTTTGTAAGATTATTATTATTATTCCTTCAATAATATTCGTGCTAAGCTTTCTCTTTTAACTCAACACTATAATATCCTAAATCAGAAAGGGAAAGATTCTAAATTGGCAATAAAACTACCCTTCACTCTTAGTCTTTGCCTCTTTGCTCTTTCCCCTCAACAAAACAATTTGCTCAGCAGTTTTCCCAAACAGCAACTACTCCTGCATCTTCCACCCACCCTCCACTGTTCCCACCGCTCTCTTCAGGATCCACTCCTCCTTCCATTCCTCCTCCCCGTCATGGCTACCTCTCTGTAACACTCTAGTTCTCTCACTCATCTCTGTCCACATCTACATTCCCAGTGGCCTGCAGAAGATGTCTACTTTCCAGACAGCTTTTCAGAACTTAAAACCTTCAATTTCTCTAAATCCTGCTAAGTGCCTTTTGTATGCATGTATATTTTGAGAACATCTAATTCCCTCACATAATTCTCACTGATCTTGAGTCTTTATCATTTTCCAGTAGATAGGCCAGAATTATGCTTCTTATTTTACATTAGCTAACAGATGAGTTTGTGATATTCTACAATTAAATATTTTAAATACTATTTCTCTACTGGACAGTGGTTACTGATCTTTCACGATATGAAAACATCATTCACTACACATGATTTTTTTTCATGGTTAATAATGTGTCCTTAGGCTATTAGTCCAGAAGTAGAATTATGGATCAAAGGTATGTCCTGCAAAGAGTCCTGATTGAAACTGATGAGGTAATTTCTGAAACAGACTGTCGCAATGTAGGCTCCATGGTCACAAGCTCTTGTTTCATGCCTATTCCAGATGCTGGTGAGCCAACAATAAAAGTACTAAGTGCTTACTTCATCAAGTAAATGACTCAATCAGCCCATTGAAGCTATGAAATATTCCTTTACACAGCTTGTTATAGCTTGACACAAGTCTCCATTAACTGTAACATGTTGCTGCTTTGACTAATGACACGAGAGCAAGTGGCTAAGTAAACATCTAAATTCTCATATCATGTCCCTTTCCCGGTCAAGGCAACCAAAATGGGTGACAGAAATTACTAACGTTATTATCTATCTTCATCAATTTCTTATACTAAAATGTCACTTTTCTTTAAAATGTGTCCTTTTTTTAACCAATTAGGAAAAAAAAATCACAGGACACCTTGTAGTACAAGCTGAACAGATGTGTTCAGCTTTTGTTTGGACAACTGCTTGCTGAGATTTCATAGGTGTAGCTTCCTGTCATTTCTAGGAAGCACAATGCCATATGGGCTTCCTGGTCCACTGGCTCTTATTTCTGCCTCCTCTTCAGCTGTGTTCCTTGAGCCTTAGGTCAGGGGTTGTGTTTTAGATGCTGTCTGTGGGGACTGGACATGACATCATCTCTTGTTCTCTATAGTCTGATTGCTTGTGGTTCTGTATAGTTGTCTCTATCTGTTGCACAGACAAGTCTCCTTGATGAGTGATAAGAGTTACCACTTACTGTGGTTATAAGGATTAATAAATATAAAGAACTACAGGCTACTAAAAAAAAAAAAAAAAAGCTATTTCTCTACAGAACAACTCTTTCAACTGGGTATCCAATGCCAAATGGTCATCCCCGGAGTCAAATGACTCCAAGTATACAAGTAACATTATAAGAATTGAAAATGTTATGTTTATATATTTATGATGAGAAAAATTAAAATTATAAAATGGATATATATATATATATATATATATATATATATATATATATATATATATTTGAGATATAAATATATACATGCCCATTAATTTGAGATGGAAGGGATGGAGGGAGGGGAGGAAAAGAGGAAAATGATATAATTATAATTTAATTCCAAAAGATAAAAAAATTAAAGATTTATTTGAACAAAAGATTTTTTAAAACAGAACACACAGAGACAAGAGGCATTGCCCCTCCTAAGAATCCAGGAAAAGGCCGGAGTCCAGGAAGTATCTGGGGTGCTCTGCTCTGGGATCAAGCTAACAGCAAATGAGAGACACCTTTAATTTTGAGAATTCCAAGAGAGTAGTTGTGAGATTTCAGTTAACTAAAGATGACCCACAGAGTAGCTTTAAGATTTTAATTTCAGGACTACAGACCCCTAAGTTCAACTAGAAGAGCAGCAATGTGCTTTATTTCCGAAATCAAGTCGGAGTGGTAAGACGTCAGAGTATGAGGACTGAGTGGGTACAAGGTTATGGGCAGACCCTCCCTCCAGTGGAAAATGCAACTCCCATTAACCTCACACTCAAGCCCAGCACAGCAACGGAAGCGGAAGAAGAAACTATAACTATTTTTACTTGGATCCTATAAAGAATTTTCTTAAACACAACTAAATGAGCAATGTTTAAGAATCTTACACTGCTGAGCAGTAGTGGTGCCCAGCACTCAGGAGGCAGAGGCAGGTGGATCCAGCTTGTTCTACAGAGTGAGTTCCAGGATCGCCAGGGCTACACTGAGAAACCCTGCCTCAACTCCCACCTTCACAAAAAAGAATCGTAATGCTATGTCCAAGGACTAAAGAAAGTGGAACAAGCTATACCAGAAATGTGAAACAAGAGCTCAGCAAGTGAAGAATCCACCCTTGGTAGAAGGAGAGAATTAACTCTCAAAAACTGTCCTCTGATGATCCATGTACCACACATATAACACACAAACTATTCTTAAATGCAATTTTCAAGAAAGAATAAAGACACACGAAGCAAGGTTAAAGCCCATCAAGTAAAAATTTAAAAACCAGGGGAAAAAACAGTACTTTTTAAAATGACGACTGTTATATTTCTATTAAAAAAATAAAAGCAATTGTGGGAGATTTAAAAAATAATACTTTTTCCTCTTTTTAAGTGGCAAAAGAAGAAAAGTTAACAAAGAAAAAGTATAAATCTGATCATGTGCTTTTTTCCACAACTAATTAATGTAAACCACATACATACATAGAAATGTGGAGAGAAAAAAGGGGGCGAGGGAGAGCGGAGCCAGAACGCAAGCTGAGGCTGTGCAGAGTACATACCACAGAATGGGATCTAAAATTGATAAAAGTGAGTTTTAAAGACATCTTTACATTTATGTATGCCTTGAAAATACATGTACTTTATATGATATATTCTTAAAATAAACATTCAAATGTATAATTTTTATATGCAAAGATAAATCTCAAAATAAAATCTATATTATTTGATTTGCTGATCATGACTTTAATCCATTTATTCTTAGGCCTGATACTTCAAACTGAGGCTGGCAATGAATGCTGGTCAGGGCAGTGTCCTCCCCATCACGGGAGTGTCTAACGCTCCTGTACCTTCGCATACACATTTAGGAAAGCCCCAGGAAGACAGTTAAGTCAAGTGGGATGGCCTGGCCACACTCCTGACACTGCCTTCTTGGATTGCATAAACCTAGCAAAGCTACTTCCCCTCTCTTCAATTTTAGACGGTTTATAGCAGAAGACAAAGAGCTGAAGGGAGAAGCAGATACAGTTGTATTTACTTAATGTACACACTTCGATAACCAAATATTAACTGATAAATCACAAATGTTTGATCTCACGAATTGCACAACTGAGAGATGAGACTAATACCTCTGTGTAAAGAACAGAAACGTTTAGGCCCAGCAAAATGGCTCACCAAGTAAGGGCACAAGCTACCAACCCTGATGACGTGAATTCCCCAAAACCCCATGGTAGAAAGAGCAAGGCTCCTATTCACTGTCCTCAGACCTGTCTTTGTGTCTCTCTCTCATACACACACATACACATACATACACCCAAGAAACAAACAAACACAAAAACACATAAATGTTTAAAAATGGAGGAGGAGGAGAACTGCAGCAGAAGGCTCTAACTAAACAAGGTGGCTATATGAAGTTGGGAGGGTGGTAAGTTCTAATCCAGCCTGGACTCCATAGTGAAACCCTGTCAGAAAGCAACAACAAAAGCAGTAGAAGCCTTTAGAATACGTAAGCATGAAACCAGACAGACTGAGAGGCAGATTAAATAGTAGAGAAGAAGAAAGAGCTCAGAGGAAGAGACCCTTGTCGCAAACCCTCTCTTGCTCTTCAGAGTTACTTGTGGCAAATCTCTAGGTACTTCAATTCCCCCCTTGTATACTAGTCCTTACCTCACAGGGTTATTGGGAAGATTAACTTAGATCATATATGGAAAGTGGTTGGAACAGTCCTAGATGTACACGACACCCTCAAAACTATCCATTCTAAGATTCAATTGTATATATGTCTCAAAAACATATAAAGCTTTATAACAGATGACATTCACTTTAAAAGAGATGTTTGGCTGTAATTGAAGGATGTTTTCTTTTTTAACTTTTTCTCCTAGTTTGCTGAGTTATTAGTCATATTTAAGCACAATAGATGTTCAATGATGTCTGATGAAGACAAAGAACATAATATGAGAGTTCACATTGGAATAAGGAAAAGAAAGTCTACTAAATATGATGATCAGTCATTACATTGTTTTCTTTCTGAGACAAGGGCAAACATTCTTCACTTAAGTAAAAATATTTCTGTTGACAATTTACCCATTGCTGCTATGACCAGTTGTTCTCATTCAAATTAAACAGTCTGAATCTTTTAAACAAACACTCAAGAAATAGAAGCAAAAATCATATCCTTGGCAAAGTTAGTACTACTTTCCAAGAAGTACCATATTCCAAATAATAGTTATTCTCCTCTGTGACAGTATGCAATGGAAGCCTGTGTCCAGGAAAACCATATGATATGGCTAAAAGAAAATCACAGCATTGTAAAGAACTACATAGACTTGCATCAGGCAGAGTGGTGCTGCATGCTCAACATCCTCCCCTTGAAGATAGAGGTAGGAAAAGCAGGTTGACATTTTTGATTGGCTGAAGAATGTCAGTAGCCACTGGCTTTGAGGCCTGAAGAAATGGTCAACTTATGGCTGGAAGCAGGAGACTAAATGCCCTTTACAACTGGGCAGGATTTATCACGTGACACTGAGGTTGTGAAGCCACTTGCTTTGGTCATTCAGTAATTAATCCACCAGAGGAAAGCTTTCACAAGACATGCTTATCTCTCCTACAGATGTCCTGGGTCTGAGGCCAGTGGAGACTACATGAGACAGAGAGGCAGAAAGAGAGCTAACCAGATTCAGAAAGACAACACTGAATGTTTTATCTTGTAGATAGAAATTAGATTTAAATATGGCCCTCATGCCTCACTGGACAACGACAGGGGGACCGGAGCCATTACAAGGTCCCCTTCAATTACTGGAGGTCAGGCCTCCATCCCTGTCTTTGCAAGATTAGAATCACCACAGCCCTTCTATACTTAGAGAAGGGAGAAGATGTCAGGGGCAGCCCTGATTACACACTGAAGGCTTAAAATCAGCCATAGGCCTAAAATCAGCAATAGGCCTGTCATACATGTATACTAACACCAAGTCTTGGGTCTCTGTGGATAAACATTGAAACAGAAGGCTAAAAGCTATTGTAAACAGGCAGCTTTTGTGGAAATTTACCAGCCTGAGTAGTCATAGACATTGTAAATAGGTAGCCTTGGAGGATAATACCAACTTAGATAAGGACAAGTGAATCATAGGCAGAGTCATAGTGACCTGTCACCTGAACCTTCACCCAGCCCAGCCGATACTCTGTTCTGAAATATAACTGTACTCCCCCCAAACACCCACGCTCTGGTGTCATCCCCTTCCCCACATCCTGCCTTTTTGTGTTTATAACCCCTGTGAGAATAAGTAAAAATTATGATTTGATTTAAAAAATAAATAAATAAATAAATAAGGCTGCTATGAACATTAAAAATAATGTGTACGTGTGTGTGTATGTTTGTGTCTTTTTAATTGAAGAGCAGGCCTTAAATCCAATGAGAAAGCCGTTTGTTATCCACTATAGAACTGATGGGTACCCTTCCCCAATTTGTTATAGTTTGCAATGTTCACCACTGGGCTAAGACAGTGATGACATTATTCTTCCAGTATTCTACATAGCACCTTACAACATGGGTCAGGATAAAAGAAAGTGAGAGCAACAAGCATAGGGGAGGAGAGAATGAGGGCTTCTTTGTGGGAGAATACAAACAATGTATAATGATCTATGTGGATGACAATGTCATAGGAAACTCCATTTCTTTGGACACTAAATTAAAAAAAATTGAGAAAGAACAGTTGAAATAAGATATCAGTCCAGAGAAACTAAGAGAGAAGTTCAAATATCAAGGGACATGTAACAGAGTAATGCTTTCTTGCCTCAACTAGAGCTACTATGAGGATTATTCTCTATTTGCTTCTATCAGGGGATCTACTATTTTCCTGTGAAAGTCTGTTGAGCAGAGCCTAATCAAGGTAGTTCTCTATGCTAGCTTCCAAGGATAGAAAGCATATCTGTAAATAATGAATACAACAGCCATTGTTAGTGGGAGGTTATCAACTCTTGCTTCCCAGAGACTAAAGCATCCATACAAGGAATGTTTTACAGAAAACAAGATATATGCTTGCTAACCTAGTTACAGGTGTTATATAAACACTCCAATTTATTACTATGTAGAGGGAACTCTGCAGGTCATACTAACTACACTTGATATCTAACTCCCTTCAGTGTTCAACAAGGAGCCTAAAATCGTACCATTGCAAATATTTTTTAGGTCTTATGGGTTTTTCAGAAGAGTGAAATATTGAAAGGGGTGTTTAGTGTTAAAAATAAGACACTGAACTAGGACTTCTATTGCAGTACAAGAAGATGGCAGAAGCCAACAGAAGTTCCAAACAGGAACATAAGGAATGAGGCAAATGAAGTAAAGAAGTATCAGTGTGGTACCTAAACTACAGCACCACAAATACTGAGAAGTGGAATATTGAACAGACATATTGATAAATAACCCCCCAACGACTATCTACTAGGATGAAGAGAGTAGCAAAACGTGAGGACTTACTTAAAGGTAAACTTAGATTCCTCATTAAACACAGTGTATTAAAAATTGATAATAACCGGAAGGGCACAACTCCAGTATGAATGCGAGAGCCAGGCTGAGCTGGAGGAGCCTACAGCATTTCAGCATATAGATTTATCAAGCACACAGACAGAAAATACAAGCACAGGAGCCTTGGGAGAACATCAAGAAGGAAAGAAGGTCAAGAGTCGTGGGCAAAGGCAAGAGCGAAGGGCAGGAAGGTGGTGAAGAAAACAGACAGAGCCCTAAGAGAGCACAGGAAGAAAGGCCAGGCATAACAGGGACAAAGAAATATAAAAGAGAACATGTTCCCAACAGTAATTTCTGCTAAAAGAGCACTTCAGTGTCATATTGTAGCCAATGGACTTATCAATGAGGAGGTCTGGGAATTGTGGAATTATTCCAAGATGTGGCAAAGACTATTGAAGATAGAACAACTCGGATTTCACCAGGCTGAGGGAGTAGACCAGGCCACCCTCACTAGCTGTTTAGAAGTAAACATCAATTTAGGATTACAGTAGATTATAGAGAACTCAAATGGCTACATTCCTAGTCAGGAGAAAGAGAGAAACTAAAGGTCTTGCTCTGAAATCTATAAATGGATTTGCCTCATGGATACAATGGTGCCAGAACTTCATTCAGCCACAAACCTGGGTCAGTAACCCAAAGCACCTTTGAGGGACAGAGTCCTTCAGGATCCCTGCTGGGCTGTATGGATCCACAGCAGATACAGGACATAGCATTTCAAATTAAAAAATGAAATAGTATGGGTGGTTTTTTTTTAAATAAATAAATAAATAAATAAATAAATAAAGTATATGTATAACTGAGTTTGAATATGTTGTATTGAATAAATTCTCTAAAGTTAAGTTTTGTTTTGTTTTTACTCTATTCGTGTAAATTATCTAGTACAACTAGAGGATTCACAACGATATAGATGGCTGACTACGTAACAGGAAATAAATACTAGGCTGTAAAAAAAAAAAAAAAGAACAGTAATCAGAAGTATTCCTCAGAGCCCAATCTATCACACTATGGAAAGGACACCAGGGCAATTTAATGATTTTTCCATTTAATAAACTAATGTCCTACCTGATCAAGTAGCTCACTCACGTCACCTAGGTAGTTAGAAACAAACTGAAGACTTGAACCTAGGCTATGAGTTTTCCACCCGGGAATCTACCTCCAGGAAAAACAGTAAAAAAAGTATGTTTCAATTTTAAAATACAGTATTAGTTCAACACACATACATCTGGGTCTATGCCGCATTTAATAAAATTACTTGCAAAAAGCATAACCCTAAGCACCTTAAAATTATCTCAATTAACACCATTCTTTGGTTCACCAATCTGTAACTAAATGTTGAATGTTTTAAGGTATAGGAACTCACGGTTTGTTTTTATTTTCACTGTATGTGTGTTCAACCCAACTCAATTCTACACTAACTTTAAAGATAATAATAATTATCCATAAACATTTACCTTTTTAAAAGGGAGTCCTGGTATTTTCCTACTGTTGGCCGTCTTCCATATTGTAAGGTGCTATGTAGAATACTGGAAGAATAATGTCATCAACTGTCTTACCCAAGTGGTGAACATTGCAAACTGTAACAAGTTGGGGAAGGGTACCCATCAGTTCTATAGTGGATAACAAATGGCTTTCTCATTGGATTTAAGGCCTGCACTTCAATTAAAAAGACACAAACACACACACACACACACACACACACACACACACACACACACACACATTACTGATACTGTAAATATGGCCCAGAAACCATTGTGAAAAGGTCAACTGACTATCATTCTGTTAACTGCCCACAGTATCATGCCCTCATGTCTCTATGTGCCTAGATTACTGTAGCTCTTAGCCCTCTTCACAGAGTTTCTTTGTACAGCATACAATACAATACAGAAGCTCAAAACTGATCAAAGTACACAGAGTAATTCTGGGGCATGCTCCTTCACAAATAAGATGTTGATGTCATACCGCCTTCACAGGGCTCAGGGAGCATCAGGGAAGAGAAAGCTGAAAGACTGAAGGAGTTAGAGGTTTGAGAAGATGGATCAAAGCAGTAATTCCTGAACACAACTCATGAACTGGATGATGGCACTCATGGACTGACTGCAATGTGTTTGCATAAAACATGTATAGGGTCAAGCCGGAGGACAATTGAGTAAAGAGATGGAAAGGGTACATGAACCCTAACTTGTGGCTAAGAGGCTATTGACTGTTGATGGCTTCTGGGAGCCAAAGAGACCATTGTTTTTACTGGTGAGGCCCCAAGTAGGTTGAACACACATCAGTGGATAGCTATACAGTACCAGTTATCGACCTGTGGGTCACCAGCCCCTTTGAAGTCACAGGACTCTTTCATAGGGGTCACCTAAAATCACTGGAAAACATAGATATTTACATTACAATTCATAACAATAGCAAAATTACAGCTATAAAGTGGCAACCAAACGAATTTTATAGTTGGGGTCACCATGACACAAGGAACTGTAGAAAAGGGCTGTAGCATTAGGAAGTTTAAGAACCACTGCTCTACATCCAATAGTATATTTGTGGTCAGCACAAATTGGAGTTTACGAATTATTTTTTAAAAAGCAGGAATTAGGAAGGGATGGAGAGGTTAATGGTGGATCTGGAAGAAGCTGGCAGAAGAGTGGGTCTGAATATGATGAAAACACATTTTATGAAATTATCAAGAAAAGTAAAAGTATTAAATTATAATACCCATCTGGAAGTGATGTAAATGTGACATTTGAATTAACAGCATGAAATAACAAAGAACAATTCAAAGAGAGTAGTACTGAGGACTATAACCAAAGCACATTACACACGTGTACCCAAGGGTCTATGGAAAGTAAACCTACTATTTTGTATGATTTTAAAAACCCAGGAGAATGTTCCAATGAAACCCCCTGTATTCATCTTCTGTGTGCTCAAGTTCAAACGATGATCATTTTGATTAGTCTATACATTAAACCACTGCACAAAAAAAAAAATGTGAATACTTTATGTGGAAAAATTCAAATAATTCACTTGTCTTCTGTTACCATCTGCCACTTGACTGTGACCACTAAGATGTACTGATGCTCATTAGTATAATATTCATAAAAGATAGAAATTACAAAGGTGAAAGTAAGGCTACAATATATAGTAGACTGCCTCTTAAATTCTGGCAAGATTTCATGTCCTACCTTATTCAACAAAGTCTTGAAAGTCTCACTGAAACACTATGACGTACATCAACCACAAAATCAGGATCACCCACCATTACCAACAGAAATTTGTATTTGCCTACAAACTCTTCCATACTGTAGCTTACTAGAAACCTAATTATTCTTTCCTTTCACAACAACTACCCATAACAAACACAAATAAATAAATAAATAAATAAATAAATAAATAAATAAATAAATTTATAAAGAGCCAAGAATGGTAGTACATGCCTTGAATCCCAACTCAGGAGGCTGAGACAGCAGTATCCAGGATTTCAGTTCAAGGTCATCCTGGACTATAATGGAAAGACACTGTTTCAAAAGTAAGTTAATCAATCCATTAAGGGCAAGTAAGGAACAAAATTCTCTTTTTGCTAACTCCCCAAATTAAACTGAACAGCACACTCTCTTTTAGCTTGTTCAAACTGGTTTGTCAGGTGAATTATTAAGCTAATCCTGAAAGTTATCTCTTGTCTAGAGCTACCATTGTCAAGTACAGTGCTAATCTAATGAATAAAGGTTTCCTGATCAGATGTGTTCATTTCACTGTGCGTATATATGCAGCATTTCTCTAATGGATAAAACAATTATTGGTATTCCAAAATGGCAGCATTACTAACAAAACCAGTAATGCTGCCTTGCTCTTCTCAACTCTATCTCACCTACACCTTCCCATGGATCAGAGGCTGCTGGGCAAGCTTAGTGAATACAGTTAGATGCGCAGGGTGGCTGTTTTTCACAGGATTTGCTAGACATATTTTCCTCTGCCTTGCTCTCTGTGGTCCTTCACATTCTATGAGCAGCGTGTTTACCTATTCCAAAGTCGCTGCACTCTGGACTCCAATGATGACAACCTGCCGCCTTCCTGCTGCTACTTCCCCAAAATACAGAGCCAGATATGTAGTAAAGCTACGTTTCAATGTATCTACAAAAGAGTTGGCTTGGAGCTTAGAGGTTAGTTTCTATTTACATACTTGTCATTTGTTTTTCGCAGCTTACGAGAGAGCAGAGGGTCAGCACTCACTGTGCCAGTGTCCTTCCTCTCAATATAGAATAATGTAGCATGAAGGTAAAGACAACTACTATCCCCTCTATGCTAGCTGATGAGAGTCACGGTGGTATTCACGGCAACCTGCTTCATGCTAAGGATAATTGACAGTTAATGGTGATTAAATGCATACACATGAATCACAGACTCAATACCAATGTTCTAGAAAATACGTACCAAAATAGTATTTGCTAGGCCTTTAACACAGCATAAAGCCTATAATTTGGTAGAAAGGGTTGTTATTAACTCAGCATCACAAAGAGATAAAGTTGCTAAATCCAGTCACAGGATTTAATTTTCAATACAAGTGAAAATCTGACTCTGGCCCAAGCTGGTGTGAGGTTTAGACAATGTTATGCTTACAGAAGACATACCTCAGAACCCTGTCTGAGACTTACAAAACTATGCACCACTTTGTTCATATGACTATTCACTCTCACCGCAAAGTTTGACACATGTCAACTTTTATACTGTCTTGTTTCTTCTCTGAAGTATAGACCCTTCTTTAAAATGCACTTTTAATTCAACCTGTTCTTTGTTCAGCTCCTCTATTTCCAGTAACTCACTTATTTCAGTATTTTGTCAATACTTTTTCTGGTCATTCTGAGTTCATGTGTCAGGTTCTCCTCTGCTTTGACCACATAACACACATGATTAGAGACAATACCTGGCAGGCACTCTAGTGTGACACCTGACATTAGGCACTTTATGCCAGATGGGAAGCTGGAATGTAATTCTGGGGGTAGATGGCTTGACTAGTGTTGGGGTGGGAGGATCATCTGTAGTGATTGGACAGCGGTGGTCTAACTGACTGTGGAAATACGAAACAGTGCTCTACACAGTCGTGGGAGCCAGCACTAGACGCTGCAGCATGCTTGACACAACTGCCAACCGAGTGAACTTAAAACTGCCCTCTTCACACACCCACAGGCCACATTTCTGACAAGTTTCAAAAAGTGTCCATTTTATAACTTATCTTATTCAGCTCACTGTACCCAACAGAATAATAAGTTCCCTGAAGGGACAGACGTAGTCCATGTTCTTTACTGTTGTATTGACAAGTGACCAATACTGCAGAAAACAGGCACGTGGAAAATATTTGCTTGAAGAACTATCAATATTTTTAAATGTAATAAACCATTATAATATATGCACATTATAATATATAAGCACACTATAATATATAAATGTAATAAATCATGATAATATATGCACATTATAATATATAAGCTTGGATGGAACATAAAACAAGTTTATCTTGTGTCTATGACAACTGAAAATAATCACTATAGAAGAAAAAGATTTTCAAGATAAAGACTACTATGGAAGTTAGTAGATACAATCCCTTTATTCCACTGACAATGAAATTATGGCTGGGGGGTGTGGGGTGTAATGTAGCCCTCCAGTGCTTAGGCAGTGTAAGAAAGGCACTGGGTTCAATTCCTAGTACCCTAAAAAAAAAAACTGATCTCCAGATGTTCATTGACAAGTTGATTAGCATATAATGCCTTAGTGACCAGTGAGCCTGGAACCTGGTCTCTTGGTACGTGCCATGGACTGGTCTTTCTGACTGCACAGTGATAACCACTCCTTGAGTTATTAGCTATTTCAGTCAGTCTGTAGCAAAGCTGCTAATACTATGAAAAAAACTTCATACTGCCTTGAAGTGTTAATGTACAACATTAAACTACACTTGATATAATGTCTAACAAAAGACAAGTAAAGCTAATTATATGAATATCAGTGACAAAAGAAAGGTTATAATTGGAGGAAATATTTCTTTATATATTAGATGACCTTTTCCTTAACATAGCATTATAAGCTAAGCCTGAATTCTAATTAATGCCATCTTTAATTCTGGAGTCATCTCTGAATTTAATTATTGTGGTGCTTTTCTTTCTAACTCATCAATAGGTCAGTGGTCATATAAAATAATATCTGATATTGATTCTGGAAATAATTTCCAAATTCTTCACATAATTCAAAGTTCATAGGAATATAAAGTTCAAATTACAAAAAAAAATGGCCAAAAATCTATTTATATGACTTTAATATTAGAATAACCATTTATCTGTGGATTATTTAAATAACTATAAGGAAGAAATTTTTCTTTTGACCATACTTTTTTTTTAAGCTAAGTGTTTTTAACTAGCCTGAACTCAGATACACTTTGATGAACTCTGGTCTCCTGTGCTGGATCTCTCTTAAGGACCTGTCAAGCTGACAGTCCTTGGCAGAGAATACCCAACCAGGAGAGAAAAATGAACTCAAATTTAAGAACTGATCAGTAACTCAGGGAAATCCTCAGCACAGGAAATCCTTTTCTCTGTTTCAACATTTGTTGCCAGTTAAAACTATAATATGATCAATTGTGTCAGAGAATGAGACCCCTCACAAACAAGAGACATAACCCTCTCCATTTTAGAGCAGAAGTGAATGTTCAGAGAGAATTATGGGAGGATGAGGTCATTAGCCAATACTCTGCTAACACCTAAGGCAAATTGTCTGATTTTTTTCCCCAGTATGATCTTATTATTTCCCAATTATCCATACCGCTTTTCTTTTCTCTCTTTCTATTCTTGTTTGTTAAAGTAAAGTTCACCCAAGCAGTTTAACCTTCCATTTAAAAGCATTTAGTACACCCTCTTTTTTGCTGATCATTGGCCTTTCTTTATTAACTGATTTCTCTCCTTGATTTATTACAAATCTTTCTGCCAAATTTGGATCCATTCTGTGAATAACAATGCTTAGCTTCCTTAACTCGGTTAGCACGCTGCCACTGTGACCAAAGCTTCCCCATTGTTCCTTCATGTGCTGATTGCTCTTTAAAGATCCTCTGAGAGAATGATGGATGTTTAATAAACCTGGAATGTTTTAATGATTCTTATTTAACTATCTGAGGAAATGCATGTGAGGCACACTAGTCACGCTGAATTGTTTCCTATTGAATGGCTGTGACTTTTCAGCATGCCAAGTACACAGATCTTTGCCATGTAACTTCTGACCTCTAAAAGCACAGAAAGCAGAATTATAATTAGCATATCCATAGCCAAACCAAACGGAGCCAGCGTCTCCATCAGCAATTTTAACATCCATATGTGTTTTAATAAAGTGAAACCCACAGCTGTGCCATCTGTAAATATTAATGCAGCCTCTGAGTTTGAGTAAATCTGTCACTACATTATGCAAAAGAGAACAGTCCATAATACGGGTCACTGAAGCTTCTCATTAATGGAAATAAACATTTCTTAAAGGTATATTCCTTCCCTTTTGGAGGGAGATATCTTCTCCTAGGTCCAAAGTGACACTAAACTTTGGTGTCTCTTGCTCTTAACCCTCCCTCTTTCTTATTGACACAGGCACATTTTCTAGCAACCATCACTTACACTCAGCGAAGGTACAGTGCCTTCTCCTAAAAGAAAAAGAGAGATGGGAGGGTACGTGCTGGCCTTGGATCCCATGTATCTATGTGTAGGTTCAGTGTTAAGATTCCCTCTACATTTGCAAGGTGTAAACCGTGAAACAGAATATGTACTGAGGTAAGAACAAGGGACAGTATATTTGCTGGTGGGAAATGCATCTCAAGATGACTAGAAAAATAGTAGTATCTACAGGACAGAAAACAACTGTAAATGTTCTGATGGTGTGGCCCCACACTTTCATAGATGGTCCCATGTGCACGAGTGTATAGGCAACATGGGAAGACTTCCTTCCCCTGAATCCTTACGTCTTGGTGCCCTGAGGTTGACATCTTGCAAGTAATCACATTTTGACTTGTTCTGTAAATGAGGTCTTTCAGGACAACTCAGGCCTGTACTGAGGGCCTATCTTACTTGGAATGTAATTTCTAATATCATCAAAATCTGTTTGAAAGACTTTTTTAATTTTAATACTTTCAAGAAGCCATAAAGTTCTTTCCTGCCATCTATGAGGTAAAACTTCTATCTTGCTTGTTTGTCTGTTTCAGTGATATATGACACTATCATCTTTTGAGCTATTTTGATATTCAATATGATATACACCCTAACATATATCCTGAAACACTGAAACATATACCCTAACATACACACACACACACACACACACACACACACACACACATACACACAGAGTATCCCAACATATACCCTTAAAATGTGGTGTTAATTATTTGTATACTGATAGAAACTTATTTAATCTGCAAGTTGGATCTTTCACTAGTGGTTTTTTTTTTTTTTAAACACTTGGCCTTACTCTATTCTGCATTGTTGCTTCTACACTCCTCCCCTTTCTCTGGGACTCTAACAAGATGGAGTCAACTTTCTGACTAGTAGTGACTAGATCGTAGCGAAAACATCCACTGTGCACTTTCTATTGCGCATCCCACAATTCTTCCTATCACACCATTATTCTAAAAGGGCCTACGATAGTTTTCATTTGTAGAATCCTTAAGTTATAATTCTCTGATAAAATTATTCATTCTTTCATCATTTTTTAAATGTATCAGTTAATGTAATGATTATATTTACATGATAGTACAATCTGACCACGATACTATATGGACTGCTACATAATCATCTCTATTATTTACTGTTTGGCTTAGCTCCCCCCACCTGGGTCCTGTTTTGATATACAATATATTAAAAGCCAGATATTAAACTAAAAAAAAATACAGAAACTGTATATAACATCTGCTTTTTCTAGCAATGACAATTAAAAGAAAGGCATATCACCTTAAAATTGGGATGGAATGCATCAAAGATTACATTGTAATTTTTATAACATAAAGTCTCTGTTTAGTTTTTTCTAACTGCTAAGATAGTCATTCATGAGTTCCAATTAAAAACTTGGATTATCTTGTCTATCCCCTACTTCATTTCTGAAGTCTAATTTCTGATTTTCCAGCACAATAAAACTGTTAAAAGTTGTTCCCAGAATCTAACTATTTATTTTAGCTATCACTCATGGCTTCCTAGCTTGATAGCCTGTGCTACTTACTTGATGGCCTAGGCTATTCACCAACTGATAAAACCAAAGGGAAATGACAGCAAACACCTCAATGTGTTTTGTTCACTCTCAGATCTATATCACTTGTGTATATTCAACTACCTTTAGACAACCCTACAATGAAGTATCTCATTTTTCTAAAACTAGACTTAGTTTGAAATATACTTCTATAATAAAGTCAGAAGTAGAAATCAGTTCTTTATTGATCTTAATAGCCTGCCTATCTTTAAATAAACTTCATATCCTACTATTGACTTCAAAAGTACATAGGATAAATTTATATGCCTATGACTTCAGCAATGTTTTCTGTGTGTTACTTAAGCTACTTATCATTTGAAAACCATAATAACTTCTGTTCCCATTTTTACTAATTTAAATTACTTCTTCCCAGATGAAAAGGAAAGATGGCTAAGAGGTTACAAGCACTTTCTGCTCTTGAAAAGGACTGGAATTCAGTTCCCAGAACCAATACCTAACAGCTGACAACCTCCAGTAACTCCAGTTCCAAAAATCCAGCACTCTCTTTTGGCCTCCAAACACATGTGTGTGCATGTGTGTGCGCACACACACATACACACACACACACACACATCTTTTAAAATATGCTACTCCCCAACATCCCTTCCATTGAAACATACAGTACACTTGGAGCCTCTCTTTGTTTTCCTTTTTCAAACAAGTAACAGTGTCCTCGAGAATTGTACTACTCTGCCATGCAAACAAACACAGTTATAATGTAACTACGCAGTATCTCACAGAAGACTGCCTGCTGAACAAGTTTCTTTTGTGACAACTTTCATTTATCTCTCATAAGATGCTGTCTTTATGAAATGGGATGGACAGTGGCTACAGATAGCTCCTGTGGCTGCACTACCATAAAAATCTCAATAATTCAAAGTTGAAATATATGATCATTGAAACATTTTGAAGTTATAATTTGTCTCTGAGCTAAGAAAATGTTTTATTGCATAATTAATTAAATGTACAAGCGTTGTGTAAGCAGTTTCTCCTACTAAAGGAAGCAAATTGCTATTAAGGCTTGCTTTACAGACAGCGATTTGTATGTACGTGAGTAGTTTTTTTTTTTTAATCAGTTAAATCTATACTGAATAACAGCAATAACACTACAAGTCAGTTTGTTTTTCTAAAAAAAATTATCATTTCCAAATATACTTAGTAATGAACAAAATTACTATCGGTAATGTAAAATGCCAAGAACTAATTTTTTTTAAAGTCAAGTGAGATGCAGGAAATTCCACTTCACAGCTATTTACTGTCAATTAACAGTAAAAAAATAAAGAATGAAAGAAACTTGGGCCCTTGACCTTACCAATAGCGTTTCTCTGAGAGTATTTCTTTCTATGTGGACATTACCTACAAAATCAGAAAAAAAATATTTTGCTTTGAAAAAAATTAATTCAGAATGATCACCAATAGGGCAGGGCAGATAAATATATGTCATTATATTTTTCCAGTTTACCCAGCAACTGTCTTCTAATACAATTATAGGTCATTATTCAGCACTATCATTGCTCTGGGCATTTGTTTAAGAGCATGACTTTCTTTTTTTTAGCAAGCTTCAATTCATTTCCCTTGATAGGTCATGGGACCTTTAAAGATTTACAAGAACTTAAGACACAAGAACATGAAAACTTTCTATCTCTTTTTTCGTCCCCTAAAGGCTCTCTTCTATTTCATCTGTTTCCCTAGTTCAAATCTCTATAAATCTGCTCAGATCTACTGCAGAAGATGTTGTCACCACCTGGCCGTCTGTCAGAAAGTGACAGAGTTTAACACGTCACTAGCCAGCTGCTAAAGTTATTTCTACACTCTATGCTCATTAAAAAAAAAAAAAAATCCTAAGGCTATTAATAAAAAGACTACATTTTAGGATTCTTCATATAGGAATTTTGCTTTAAAAATGGGAATGAGGAGAGAAGTACACGCACCAGAGCTTGTGTGACTTCTCTGTTAAGAATTGTGAAGTTGCTCAGCTACGCTGTGGCTACACACGCACAGAGACATCATGATGTTTAAATACGATGCTTAAGTGGATGACTTTGGTGTAATACGCTTCTAACCTTTGGCCTGCTGTTTACTTACTCCGTCCTTAAGCAAATGATTTATACTGTAGACCTCAGTGCCTTTATCTATAAGCTGGATATAATACCATTATTCTTTGTGTTTATTTTTTTCAAAATAAGGATTGTTATAATTTGAGTGTGAAATATCTCTTCTCGGCCTTGATTTGGAACACCTGGTCCTTGGCTGGTGCAGCAGTTTGGAGAAACTTCAGAAAGTGGCACCTATGGGGAAGTTTGTCACTAGGAGACAGATCTTGAGGTGTATGGACAAGCCTTACTTCTAGTCTGTCTTCTGCTTCCTGATCCACCCACACCAACTATGGGCAAGCTCATACTGCCTCACCCCCAACTTCTAGTTGCCATGTTTTCCCTGCCATGATGGATCTTCACAAATCTTGAGCCAAATCATATCCTTCCTCCCTTAAGCTGCTCCTTTGGGTATGTCATCAGGGCAATGAGAGACAAAACAAATAGAATTTAGTACAATGAATACAGAATGCTTATTTCAGTGATGGAAAATAATAAGCAGCCGATACTAAAACCATATGGCTCGATTTGGGGCATATTCCCCCCAGTGCCTGGGACTGACTTATTGTAGAGTAAGCCTTTGCTACGAAGCATTGCCCCTCCTGACTACCACCTCAGAATGATGGCAAATGAAGTCACCTGAGACATGCTCCAGGGTAACCGTAGCTTGTAATGCCAAAGGCTTAAACCTAGCTTAGCCAAATAGAAAGAGAATAAATATCATAAGCTATCTTAAATTTTCTACATTACAAAAAAGAACAAGTAGAATGAACAGGAATAATGTATTGATTTGGCTAGAAGTATTCAACTATTATTAATTATTATTCAACTATTATTATTATTATGCTAAGAACAAATACCTCTAGATAGTGGTAGGAGAAGGAAAGTCCGAACACTTCGCACACTGTGTGGAGACAGATGTTAGCACATTGAGAAGCCCCTCACACCGACCTTCTACTCCAGGACTTTACAGTAGCATCTGAAATCCAGCCCATCCTCCTTCCTGTCCATTTTGGCTATACTCTCCAGCCTTTCCCCTGAACTGCTTTGTTCCATTCCTTTTTTCCTAGCAGCTGTGGGTTTAGTTTACTTCTAGGAGCCATGGGTTCTTTTAGTCACTATCCAAGCTGTGGGATAAGTAAGTAGAAAAATACCCTGAGTCTCTAATCATCTTAACCTCCCCCCTCCAGCCATGCTGCCTTCTCTGTCTGTGTCTCCATTTCACTTAGCTGTCCCCACTGCTGTGGCTTCCTCAGCAACTCCTGCCCCCATTTCAAAGCAGAATGCCCTTAAAAGTTGTAATGGTTGAGCAGCATTCTGAAAAATAACTAGTCAGTAACTTTCAAAGGTGTTAATTTTATAAAAGCCAAAAGTGACTAAGGAATACTCACAGGCTAGAAAAGACCAGAGAGAAATGAAAAATAAAATGAAGATGCTTGGGCCAAGGGAATCTAAAAAGATGATTAGTTCAAAGGCCGGCAAATGACTAAGGTAGATAGCTAAAAATATTATATCAATGTTGGTTCTCTAGTTTTAATAACTGTACTGTTAACTTTGATTGTATAAGATTTTATATGCAGTGGAGGAGGGAGAACAGAATTCTCTATACTATTTTACAAGCTTTCTTTAGGTCCAGTATTATTTCAGAATAAAACATTTAAAAATAAATGTGATTATTCAAGATTTAGTAGAATGCATCTCTATCCCATTGGACTTGCTAGATGACATATTATTTCTGAGAAACTGTGATTCTTATGTTAAGCCTATTGCAGTAAGACCGTCACACAGGTTAATAAAAAGTCAATTCCAAGGTATAGAAAATCCACCTTAAGCACTACTATTAGACTGCAAATCCATTAAGAGAGTACAGTGCCACCTACATACAGTCAGTAATACTAAGGACTTAATGACAGCAAGTGTTACTGTGCCAGGCCTTTCATGTGACTCAGTAACCATTCCTTTTGAATTAACATAACTGAATAATATGCTTAAACAATAACTCTACTAGGATAACTATTCAAAAAGAAAAAGACAGGAAAAGATAAAAGAAAGGCTATAAGGAGGCATACTCCAGGGCATTCCTGCTCCCTCCTTATACCTGCCACCCAGGAGACAGCCTTGGTCAACACACTCTCAACCAAGCCTCATGCAGGAGAAGCCACTCTGTTCTACTATGTGATGTGAATTTAAACGGAGAAAGTATTTCATTCTGATGCAGAAGGTTCCTTTATTCACATGTGATTTTTTCCCCAATCATTAATGCTTTTCTCATTATTAACAGCAGCAGAAGGCCAAGTACAAGCAGCCTCAGAAGGAGTCAAGGTCATACAGTCGACCCTTCTCAATGAAGCAGTTACCACGGGGTTAATCTTGTTCTTTCTTCACACACACACACACTCTTACTGTTGGTGCATTTTGTACAGAACTTACACCCTTTTCTACTTTCAAATTCTAATGATTCACGGCTTCCACACTGTGTCCTTGAGGCCTTCAGTCCTTTCCTCTATCATCTCCCAACAGCCTACAGCCTACCTTCATCTTTTTGGCTTTAAATATAAACCCACATTCACAGTACTGTATTTATTAGAAACTTTGTATTTTTTAAGTTATACTATAGATATAAATTACAGATACAGACAGACAGACAGACATATATACATAGACAGACAGACTATATATATTGTATACATTGTAGATACCCAGACCTCTGGCCTCCACATACATGGACAAACACATGCACATAATCACATGCACATGCAAATGAACATGCATACACATATCCATACAAGCAAAACAAATCTCCAGAAATGCAAATGTAATATACTCACAAGGCTATATTCCACACATTCCGAATACATGAAAGATTGTGTTGGTATTTTTTTAAAATAAAGTACATTATCTTGCCTCCAGAGGTTATTTGTGTATTGATGAGAATTATTAACGATAATTTGTAAACAAAATGACAAAGTATATTTTATATTCTCTTTAGAATGACCAAGTAAATATTCATTTCCATATTCATTGTATGTGTTTTGAAAAGAGAGCATGTTCCGATATAGTAATGAAAAACATCACCTTGTTAAAAATAACATAGTGGTGCTTTTGGTAAGAAAGCAATGTTGCATGGCATGGATTAAATATATCAGTGAAAGTTTATCACACCAACATCAGTCTTTTTAAAGGAAGCAGTCTATAAATTGTATGAAAATATAAGGACAAATGTCTAGAAAGCACTTTGCTCATAAAACTAGACAGAAAATACCATAATACAAAATAGCTTTTATACTACAACCTCAAGTTAAAGAATTGGCTGCCACACTCGGATTCTTTCTCAAACACAGCCAACAGTATCACATATTAATTATTTGTTGTTCAATAATACAATACCAACACTAAGCATTCTTCTACATAAATGAGGCCTGCTTAGTGACAGAGCATACTAAATAAAGTGTATGTCATCTCTACATGACAAAGATATAGTGCATAACCTCCTCATTCAAAATTCACTTCACTGCAGTTTCAATAATTTAACAATCCCAATTTGAATATAAATGTTCATTTAAATTAACTTATATAATACATATCAATCACTATAATGTTTACCTAAAAGAGCTGCATTTTCCTTTAGAAATAAATCACTTTACGTCAGGAAATGTTTATGGACTCACAACCCTGAATTTCAAGGAGCCATCTCACAGGTTTTTTAATTTGAATTCCCTATTCAAATTTGCCTGTATCTAGTCAGCATATTTTCCTAGTGGGAGAAAACTACGTAGCTGTCCACCTGTTATGTGACTTCTTTCACTTGAGTGGGTATCCTCTTCATCAACAACTAAGTGAGGATGTAAATTGTCAAACTGAAGGTGAAAGAACAGTGTGCACATAATAAGTTTATCCCATGAGGAGGGGCTTATCAGGAGGTAGCAGAAACAGTGCACTGAATTGAAGGACACTCCAAAGAGTAGATCAACGCTAAAGAAAATTCTCAAAACCTCAGACGCATTTAATTCCCATTCCTGGCTGTCTGCCATCAGACCTCCACTCAGATGTATTTATTTCATTAGCTATTAGCCGCATGTAGGTAACCGGTTTTCAAATGAACCCTGGTAAGAGCAGTCTCAAAGGAGACACACTTACAGAATATCTATGTCCAGAGGCAAGCTCATCCACAGGTAAGTACGAGCAAGTTGATACTGAATTTTTCTATGTATTAAAATTACCATCCAACAAGAAAAATCACATTCCCACTCATGAATAAAGAATAACTGGGAATTGGAAAGATTCACAAAAATAAGCAACAATAACTCTACGACATCAGTTGCTGCCCCATGCGCTGATTTCCATAACAGGGTATCAGACTAGAACAGTTTTATAAACAACTGCAGCCAAGAGAAATTAGGCAAGTTCTGCCACAGGCTTCTCTGTGTAGATTTATTTTTAAAAACAAACAAAAAATCTCTAAGCTAAAGCACCACTCAAGCATGTGCAGGAGTGGACCCTATGTCACTGTGTCAGCTGTGCACACCTTGCCGTTCACTTTCTACACCCAACACTTGGGATACAACTTCTATCCCCACCCAGCCTCATATTTTACAGAGAAACAGCGCCATCTTTTGATGTCAAACAAAAGCCCACAATACTGGTTTTTCAAACCTGTTTTTCAGGTAAATTCACAACATACACAACTGTCACAGGATTTTTAATATCATAGCTATCAACTCCTAAGAATGTTTTCATTCCAAAAATCATAAACTGCACAGAAGATTGTTTACCAAGGTGAAAATTTGTAAAGCATCACAAAATCATATCAAAAGCATCTATTTTGGATCAAGAATATAACAATCTCTAATCACTATTTCATTAAACAAAATTTACCAATTATGTCATTCAACTGATATACATTAAATAAAAAAAAATTTCCGGTATTGCTGTTAGAAGTCAGGTGCTCCCCCACCATGCACACAGTGACTCAGCCCACAGACTTGTCATTACCAGCCACCACCAAAGGTGACCTGCCTACCCTTCCAAAGGTCTCTGCCATCAGATAGCTCTCTGTCTCTCTCTTTGTCTCTCTGTCTCTGTCTGTCTCCCTGTCTCTCTCTATCTCTATCTCTTTTTCTATCTCTTGCTCTCCTGCTCTGTCTACCCCCTCTCTCTTCTCCCCCCTCTCCCCTCTCTCTCTGTCTCCTTCCCTCCCTCCCCCTCCTCCTCTTCCTCCTCCTCCTCATCCTTCTTCCTCTCTCTCTCTCTCTCTCTCCCTCCCCCCCCTTTTCCACCCTGAGATGTCCTTTTGATCCCTGCCTCTTACATGAGATCTGTTGGGTGCTGTGATCTCTGCAGCGTTCCTTGGTCATCACTGATGAGGTACTTGTGCCACATGAACTCTAACAATTGCTATATCTCAATATTGATTATATTCAAGATGCACTCATAATAATACAATTGGACAAATAGTATCGGCAGTAAATTATCAGCTACGTTCAGAAAAACACAAAAACAAATACAGTAAGTTTCTGAATTACTTACACCAATGACACAATGTCACCACGTTGAACTTCAAAATTCCTCACTTTCCAGTGGTTCAAAAGTACCACATCCGAGGACTGGCTTCCCCCAGGATTCAAAGAAGGCTACAAAATAAGAAGAGATACGTTTACCACTTGTAATATTTTTCAGTCTTTATGATGAGTGCACTTCATAGCTTGAGAACAATTCAATAAAAAAATCCTACCGTTGTACAATTCTAAAGCGAGAACAAATAAGGGCTGGAGAGATAGGTCAGCTGTTAAAGGCTAGGCTCACAACAAAAAATATCAGAGAACAAATGAGTTTTCAGACAGGCTAAGTAGGATTCTTCCAAACAAAATGGAAAATAATTAACAATAATAATAATAATGTCACCAATATTTATTTGCAAGGAAAATCTGTATGCTTGAAATGAAGTCTTTACTAAATTCTAGTAAAAAGGTACATGAAGCTTTATGAAGCATAAAAACTCATGCAAAGAGGGATTCAATTGTTCCAGGATAATATTCCGGTGGGACCTACTCCCAATCATCATTCCATATGGAAAGAGAAGAAATAATCTAGTGTCAACCAGCAAAACTATCTGAATGAAGAACCACCTGGAGCAGGAGGAATAGGGATGGGGAAAGCACTAATATATAGATTTCCAACCCTCTTTTCCAAGAGCAAGTACAGGTCCTAGCCTGAGACTGTCCTTCTAGAGTTCAGACAACGCTGGTTGTACTGTAGATGGATGAAGTGATAGCTGGGAAGCACTGTGTTCACTGAGCCACAAACATTTCAGCCGTGAACCATGGCACCAACATAGCTGCTAGTTGGATGGGGCAACAAAGAGTCAACAAATAACAAGTCCAAGATGGAAGGTGAGGAACAAAGAATGAGAACTACGAGGAGAGCGTTTTCACAACTACTAAAAATGGAAATGCGATAATCAGCAACTTCCGTGATGACAGAAAGGGCTCCCGATAGCTGAAGCTGTTTGTGTTACTGCTAACTGATGGAGACAGCAAGAGGAGACACAACCAAGACATGGGCAAGGAAAAGGAGTAAGGGCCAGGCAACCATGCACTGAAACAACAGTGACAAACATTTTAAGGTTCCTTGGAATCAAGGGCTATGGCGATGGTTCGTGGGTAAACTGCTTGCTGCATATGCCAAAGAACTGGAATCCAGAGCCCCAGTATCTGTACAAAAGGACACAGCTACATCTTCTGTAACCCCAGCTCTTGGGAGGGAAAGGAGGCAGATCTCTGGAACTTATTGGTCAGCCAAAGAAGTGAGCAAGCTCCAGGTTCAATCAGAGATACAACCTCAGAAAAATGAGGTACATATGTATCCACACATGGGAGTATGGTTGATCAATCAGGGGCCACATTCAGAAAGAAAACTTCCCCTCTTTAACAGCTATCAATTGCAACAGTTCCTCAGCTGGGGGGTAGGACTTTATGCTCACCTCCATAATGAAATGTATCTGGTTTTAGCTTGAGCAGGTATGTAAACAGAACAAAGTGGACTTAATGGATTAAAACTAAAACCATAACAAGAAAGACATAAAAAAGGACACAAAGTTGGGTGAGGAGGGAAGGAACAGGTAGATCTATAAGCTATTGGAGGGGTGATTGTGATAAATTCAACCTTCAGCTGAATTACCCCAAAACCTGAGCATTATTTCGGCCTTAATCTCTCAGTGAAAAGATCCGTCTTTATAGAAGAGGTCCCATGCACTTTGCAACCTCCATCAACAGAATCTGTGTTTATGCCTATTATAAATCCTTCTTCCCTAGCCCCTTATCCTGAACACGGTTTATCAGCCAATAGAACTCCATCTTATGGAGGTCACAGGTGCTTTGCTATAGCAATGTACTTACAAGAGACTTTCGATGCAGCCATCCCTGAAGCTTTGTTGTGATATCTGTCACACAGAGACTTTTACCCAAAGTTTTACTGTGCCTTAATGTGTAAGAAAAATGAACTGAGAGACTGGACTCGAAGTTTTTGATGCAGAGCCTGCTGACGTGGTGCTTTCACAGACCCGCGACACAAAATTTTTAAAAACCTAATACTAAAAGGCCTCTCCCTTTTAAAAATAATTTTTATTTTAAATAAAATTTAAAATTAAACAGCAGTTTAAAATATGGCCAGGTGCAGTGGCACATGCCTTTAATCCCACCATTTGAGAGGCAACAGCAGATGGATATCTATATTTAAAGCTGATTTACATAGTGAGTTCAGACCAGCCAGGGCCACAGAGTGAGACCCAGATTTAAAAAAAAAAAAAAAGGTAGTAGACAGCAATTGAGGAAGATGTTCAGTGTCCATTGGTCTACACGCATACATGCACACACACACACTCCCCTATGTATACCATGAGCATATGTGTATGAGTACACAAACATACAAACATGACACAGACACAAAAAAACATAGAACAGGCCCTAGAACTGCTACTAGGTTTCCTTTAAAGGTTATGTGGGCAAAGATGTAGAGGTTGTAGCATGACCATATTTTTGACTCTCCAGGGTTGTGTGGACTCTCCAGATGTTAGTGATGTCTTTACTTCTAGTAACCAAGCCACATGATGTTTCTTTATTATCTCCTCATAATGGTTCTCAGATATGATACATCACCATATTTCAAGAAAAGTCATCACATAGCTTACAATACGTATACACTAACATGTATCTCACGTCCAACTCCAAAGGATGCTATTGCTCTCCAGACATGTGATCGTGAGCAAGTTACTCAATTTCATCATCCCTTCCTATAATAGTAAAATGATCAATAGATACTATTAATCAATACCTAGTATCTAATTAATAAGAAATGGTGATCAATATCTGCTAAGCATTCGCCATGTGTTGCTATATAGGACAGCCAGTCATTCTGATGCTTGAAGAGTTCAAGACACTAAGAGCTCTTAAGAGAGATCACTCTCTTCTGTTATTTTGACTATGTAGCAACAGCAAGCCAGGAACTCAGAGATCTCCCTGCCTCTGCCTCTAGGTGTGCTAGAATTAAAGGTGTTCCTCTATCATGCTGAGATAATTCTTTAAAAAGACTGTATCAGCTCCTGGCCCATAGTTATCATCTCAGTAACCTCTGTTATTGACATGTTCTACATGACAATCTTAATTACACATTTGTTTGTTTGTTTGTTTGTTTGTTTTCCCAGTTCCCTCTTTGTTCTTCCCCTAAACAAGAACAGAGTCCACACAGTGGGAAAACTCTTAAGGAGTTTGACTTGGCCATAGTGAGATGGAAAAGAGCACTTATCCCAATAAGAGGTTAAAAGTCCAGAACTGGGAATAAGGTTTAGGGGATAAAGCACTTGTCCTGAAAGTATGAAGACTAGAGTTCAGATCCCCACAAATCATGTCAAAGCAGAGTGAGTGTGGCCTCCATCTGCAATCCAACCATTTGAGAAACAGAGAGAAGGGAACTCTGAGCCAGACAGAGTAGCCAGACAGAGTCACCAGACAGAGTCGCCAGACTAGCAAGAATCGGTGATTCTGGGTTCAGGGAGAGACCTGGCCTAAATACATACACACATTACTGAGATGCTGAGCATCAAGTACCACCTATGTGCCGTGAGAGTGGAATGCACTCTCAAGTCACTTTCTCCTCGATGCTAAATCCAAAGAGGTTCACACTGCAACACTCAGCATACCAAAACAGACTTTCTGTTCATCTTGTTGGTCTTTACAAATAAACATTTTCTTTTATTGTAACCCCCTTGCTAAATTTACACTCTAAAACCAGCAACAATTATTTGAGCTCCAAACATGTGGTGACTTGAATAAGAATGGTCCCCATATGTTCGTAGATTTGAATGTTTGGTTACCACAGAGTAAGGTCTTTTGAAAGTATTAGGAGGTGTGCCATTGTTTGGGTGGGTGTGGCCTTGTTGGAGGAAGTATGTCTCTGGGGGGTTGACTTTGAGATTTCAGAAACCCAAACCAGGCTCAGTGGCTCTCTCTCTCTCTCTCTTACTGCTACTTCTCCAGCATCATGTCTGCCTGCATGCCATCATGCTTCCCACCATGATGACAATGGACTATATACCTCTAAACTATAAGCAAACCCCAGTTAAAAGATTTCTTTTATGAGTTGCCAAGCTCATGCTGTCTCTTCACACAGTAATAGAACACTGACTAAAGATAGAAGTTTATACCAAATACTGGAGTATTGATATGACAGATCTGACCATGCTTCTTACTGGTAGAATGAGGAGTTTGGGACTTTGGATTAGGAAAACAGTTGAACCTTTTAAGTAAGGCTTAATGGGCCATACTAGTAGGAGCAGGGAAGACAGTGGTATTAAGAACAATGTAGATTATGATGGCCCAGCTCAAGAGGTTTCAGAGGAGAAGAATTTTACTATGTGGCCTAGTTCTTGTGATGTTTTGGAGAAGGATGTGACTTCCTTTTCCCTTGTTCAAAAAGTCTTCCTGAGGCTAAACTGAAGTGTTTGGGATTAAAACCATTGGAAGTAGAGATTCCATAATCGCCTAGTATCAGCTGTGTTTGGTGGTTACTGGTTTCCAGTCTTATGCAGATCTATAGTGAGAAGGAGCATGCTTAGCAGGAGACATATAAAATGTACACTTTGAGGAGAAAAGGGACACTAGGATATATAATGGAGCTGATTCCTGTGCTCAAGGAGATAAACACACTAAAGCCTGATGTTAAATAGAATAAAGAGAATGGTGACCTCAGGGTAAGAGGTCACCCAGGTCATCCACCCAGCTAAGCTCTGTGTGTGTGTGTATGTGTGTGTGTGTGTGAATTATCTTTAAAAAAAAAAAACTTACATAGTGAAAGAAACCATAGAAAACAGAAAGCTGATGAAAATATTATTTGAATGAGGGCGCCATGTTACAGCCCCAGCAACCAGTAGACTTTGGCAGCTTTAACCACATGGTTCTGACTTATGAGTCAAGGATATAGTAAAAGGGTTGTGGAATCTCTCTCCACAGCTATGGAGAACAGCTGATGTCAGGCGTGTGTCTCTACATGGAAGCCACTGTGTGACGCTCTGAAGGTGAAGCCTAGATTTCAGTGAAGACACCATGATGTTGGAAATAGCAGCGGTGTAGAACACATGCCAAGAAGAGTGTCTAACAGAATGTGGAACCAGCTCAAGAGAGAAAGGTGTGTTATAGTCAACAAAGCTGAAAGGAGTCAGAGATCTGAAGAGCACTTAGACATCAGACATGGAGATGCAGAATTTGGAGTTTGTGCAGATGGTCTTAGGTCTTGCTCTGGTTTAATATTTCCTCACTATGCTTCCTTTCCTCCCTTTTGGAATGGTGATGTACATTCTGTGCCACTATATGTTTAAAGTTTGTGATCTGCCTTTTGATTTTGATTTGGGTTTCAGTTAAGAGACTGCCATGAGTATCAGAAGATACTTAACAGAGTTTGAACTCAGTTAAGACTGTTATAGACTATGGCAACTTTTGAAGTTGGACTGCATTTTTCCATTATGATTTTGTCATAAACCTACAGAGGTTAAAGAGTGGAATGTGGTGTTTGAATAAGAACTGCCTCCATTAGGCCCATAGATTTGAATGTTTGGTCATCAGAGATTAGCACATTTTAAAGGATTAGGAGGTATCTCCTCAGACCACATGAAGCTCATGAAGAAGGAAGACCAAAGTGTAAGACCAAAGTGTGGATGATTCAGTCCTTCTTAGAAGGAGTAACAAAATATTCATGGGAGCAAATATGAAGACAAAGTGTAGGACAGAAACTGAAGGAGGGGCTGTTCGCAGACTGTTCCTCCTGGGTATCCATCCCATGTGTAGTCACCAAAGGTAAACACTGATGTGGATGCCAGGAAGTGCATGCTGACAGGAGCCTGATATAGCTGTCTACTTAGAGGTCTGCCATATACAGAGGCAGAAGATCACAGCTAACCATTGAGCTGATCATGGGGTTCTCACTGGAGGAGTGAAAGAGAAGACTGAAGGAGCTGAAAGGGTTTGCAGCCCCATGAGGAGAGCAACAATACCAACCAACCAGAGCTCCCAGGGTCTAAACCACCAGCCTGGGAGCACATAGGGAGGGAACCATGGCTCCAGCTGTATATGTAGGGAAGGATGGCATTGTCAGGCATAGAGGGAAGAGGAAGTCCTTGGTCCAGTGAAGGCTGGATGCCCCAGTGTGGGGAAATTCGTGGGTGGGGAGGTGGGAGTGGGTAGGGGCATATCCTCATAGAAGCAAGAGGAGGGGGGATGGGATAGGGGGTTCCTGGGGGGAATGGGGAAAGGGGATCACATCTGAAATGTAAATAAAATATCCAATTAAAAAAAGAAAAAGAAAAAAAAGGGAGGTGTGTCCTTTCTGGAGGAAGTAAGTCACGGGTGATAGGCCTGAGGTTTCAGAAGCTCCAACCATGCTCAGCGGCTTTCTCTTCACGCTGCCTGCAGCTTCAGATGTAGAACTCTCTCAAACTACTTCTTCAGTATCATGTCTTCCCACCATTGATGACAATGTACTAAACCTCTCAACTATAAGCAAGCCCAGGTAAATGTCTTCCTTTGTAAGAATCACTGAGGTCATGGTATCTCTTCACAGCAATGAATCCTGACTTAGAAACAGCATTAATTTCCAACCAGTAGACTGAAACCCACCAAGTCCTTCACCTCTTGAAAAGCCTTATAGTTTCCCACCTGCTTACCTCCAAAAGCTGTTCTAGCACAAAAGTCAAGGCCCACTGCTCTCCAGGATTCTCTCCATACCCCTTATATAGTTCTCAAACAATAAAACACGCTAGGGCTACTTCTCATAACTACAGGGTGTTGTATACACTTATCTCTGCCTAACATGTATCTCCCTCTCCTACTATCCTGCCACTCTGGATGATTCCCATCTGGTTAAAGGTGAAGAACTTGAATCCCATGAAGCAATCTATCAGGCCTTCATTCCAAATGCTGCCCTTATTCCCATTCTCAGTCACAGTAACCGAACACCTCAAGCTATCCCTCACACCTTTGAGTATTTCTAACACTGGATACTTAGAAACACATGTACTAACATTACTCCTTTATTCCTTTTTTCCCCAAGAATCCACAAGTGTCTTGAAAACAGAAATTTTTTTCCTTCTATCTATATTCTTGGGGAGTTTAAGAATGATTAATATATTTTAGTAGAAAGAACTAATAAATAGAGAAACTTCCAGTCTCCTGAAATTACTATGCCTAAAGCAAGTTCGGATCCTAGCAGCCCAATATACTTCTCTGTTCCCCTCTCTGGTTAACAGTAAAAAATTGATGCTATTACCACTCACTACAAGATCCAGCTTTATTCTCTAACTCTCTTTAAGAACCCACAGTAGGACTTTCATTTTGCCCAGAATACCTTCTCCCATTTGTAAAATTCTACATATCTTTGAAAAGCATGCTTGGGTTTAGTCACTCCTCTATGATGGGGGGAAAAAAACGAAAATAACAACAAATTAAGTACTTACAAGTCCCTATAAAACTTAAGAAATGACAACCTGATGCCCTAAGGATGAGGACATTTAGATCCACCTTTCCCTTACAGAAACATTTATCTTTACAACTTCTCTGAGCATAAACTGTTAAACAAAACAAAACAAAACAGGTAAGGCGTGTAAACAACAAATACATGCAGGAGACAAAGAAAATCCCAGAAGGCAGAGCTCTAATCTCCAACAGTAAGAAGGTTGAATATGGAGCTACCACCTTGAAAACCTTGCTTGAATTTATAAAGGAAGTGACAGAACACTCTCTTACTGTTTTTTTCCTTCCCAAGGTTAAATTAAGCATCCCCCATGTGTACTCCCACAGCAGCTTAGGCAAAGTCAATGATAGGTTTAACAGTTATCTTCCTACAGATACAACTATCTCACCAGGTATAGGCTCTTCATAGCTTAGCAACCTCCTTTTCGTCAGTCTTAAAGAGTGATGAAAAAATATTACTACTATCATAGGAAGATTAAAGAGACTTCTAACAGAGCTAAGTAAGATAGTTCCCAAACAGTGCACACTATGTAATCAATTTACGGACCTCTTTTACTGGAAACAGTCCAGATGCCTGAGTAAGCAATCCTTATCAAGGTGGACCTCGCCATCATTGGTAATAAAGTTCAGTGTGCCTTGCCATTACCCACAGTGCAATACTGACAACAATAGCAGAATAAGTAAGGTACCCATCATATTCATTTAGGAACTAAGGTAACACTTATAAACACAAATTGGACACCATTAAGAAAATCCTTCTTGAAATGAATAACTGTACCTTTCAAGTTAAAAATTATACAGTTTCTTATACTCAAATGAAAAAGTATGTTAAACAGGAAAGACTTTCTGACTTCTCTAAAACTACTTTAAAAAATAATAATTCAGTAACTTCAAAACGAAGATTTTTACATGGAAAATTAAGAATGTCTAAATTGGTTGATGCTATGTTACAAAAATTAGTAAACCATGTTATTACCTAGAAATTTTACATTTAGCTTTCCTTATGGGAATGGCACCCTGTGCTTCAGACAGAACAAGCAATCATTCCTAATCAAAGAAGTTATAAAAAGAAAGTCTAAATTAAGTCATAAACTTTGATAATTTGATTTGACAAGACAGTCTACATTTCCCTGTCATGTGGTAAACATTTTAAAGTCTACATTTCTAGAAACTGTCTCAAAATTATCAACAATTTCAAAAAATAAAGTTTTAAAACAAAAAACTTTCCAGGATTGTAGGTGTGTCTACCTGTATCTCAAATGTGTGAGATATGTGTGTAAGGACATTAGTGTCAACACTGAATGGACCTGAGAATCAGGGCAAAGGTCATGGTAATCACTAGGATTCCTATAGAAGGATCCCAGGACCTGCTCTTCTTTCTATCTTATCTTCAAAAAGATAAGCTAGAAGCGTTCTTGAAATTCAGTTTATCTGACTGTCCTACCATGAACCACTAAAGTTAAAAACTACACTTGGTGTGGCAAGGGACATATAGCTCAGATGAATAGCACATAGCTGCCATGTCTAAGACCCTAATGTCAGTATCTAATATTACCAGGAGATGAATAACCTGTAGTCTTCTGAATAGGCCTTGTACTAAAGATAAAAAAGTTTTTTTTTTTTTTTTAACTATTGGCTCCATTTCCATACTAGCCATACCCGCAAATTTTTCAACTTTTCTAAGCCTCTTTTCCTCATATCTAAAATATGTGTGTGGCATAGGGTTGCATGACAAAGAAGCAATCCCCAAAATCCAATGAGATGCTGATGGGGCTAACAGCGGAATAGAGCAGAACAGAATCAAGTCCCACACTCCACAAGAATCGAGCCAAAGATTAAGCCTTCCATATTGCTTGGCACATTTTTATTTTAAAGACTAAATTCAAAGTCTCATGGCAGAAAATTTTAAAATTCATTTCTTAAAAAAAAACCCAACTGGTAGATATCTCTTTATTTTGTTTAAGCAGAAAACTGTCAGCATCCTTTTATTTATTCAATTTGAATTTAACCCAAACATGCTCAAAATGCAAAAAAAATAAATAAATAAAAGCAGATAAACATCTATGAAAATGTTCTTAGGACAGGAAGATGGACCGGCAGCTAAAGGGTTTATAGCACAAACAAAATGAGCAGCATGATACCCAGAACCCATACAAATGTGGAATTGTACTAAGTCCCCTGTAACTCCAGCTCCTGAGTGTAGGGACAGGAAATCACCAGTCTTATCCCAGAACTTTCCTCAAGAAATCAGGCACAAGAGCACTTGAGAAATATTCCCAGCATCAAGCCTGGATACACAAACACACACATGCAAACACATACATGTGCACCTACACACATGTTCACATACATGTACATAAAAATAAGAAATATGAATAGCTAATAACTCACGAGTCAAAAATATTCTACCATTTAGGTTTTATGTTTTCAGTTTTTTAAATGAATAAATTTTTAATGACATATTTTTATTTCATGTGCACTGGTGTTTTTCCTGCATGTATATCTGCATGAAGATATCAGATCCTCTGCAGTAACAGCCATATGGGTGTGTGACACCACCCTGACAAGTTCGCCATAACAACCAAGGGAAGAGAAAGGGCGAATTAAAGACACAACCACCTCACTGGTCAGGGGTCAGGCTGTTCCTGATAACAGGTAGAAAGTTAAAAAAAAAAAAAAATTCAGAGAAAAACCGCAGAATGTACTGATTAGTAACCAGCTCCTCAGCCCTAAATAAACATAGCCCACCAGAAATGATTGCCTGAGTGAATATGGCCAATAAAGTTTAAAGGCTAAACAAAGTGTCCAATTAGATTTAGACAAGTTTTGTTGTTGCTAAAAGCTGCCTATGCTAAAGTATAAAAGGTGTGTGCTTCAGAAATTCAGGGTCCTTCCTCCTGCGAGAGTGAAGTGACCCCGACATGTCAGAATAAAAATTCCTCTTGCTGTTTGCATCAATCTTGGTCTCCGTGTCTCTGTGCACTGTGTGTCCCTGAGTTGAGACTTTCAGGTCCAACAGGTGCTGGGAATTGAACCTGGGTCCTCTGGAAGAGCAGCCAGTGCTCTTGACCACTAAGCTATCTCTTCAGCCACACATTTTCATTTTGTAAGTGTCTATACATAAAAGAGTATATACCAAAATTCTAGCAGGTGTTTGGCAGTGGGTGTGGTGGTGCGTGCTTGTGATCAGGAAGGCTGAGGAAGGATGGCCATGAGTTCCAGGCTAGGCTGATCTACACAACAAGACCCTGTCTTAGAGAGAAAGGGGGAGGAGACAGCTGTAGCTGACAAAAGCGGGGTCTTGTGGTCTTCCCCCTTCACATGCGCTTGTACTTCAAACCTCTCCTCATCACTAAGTTTGAAGGCTTTTTTAATTATTATTAATTTTTAATTAATTGTTTTATTTATTTACAACACAAATGTTGCCCCCTCCCAGTGCTCCCTCCCAGGGTTCTTCGATCCATTCCCCCCTTAGCCCCACACCCAGGAATCCCCTTTCCCTGGAGCATCAAATATCTACAGGATTAGGTTCATTCTCTCCCACTGAGGCCATACAAGGCAGCCCTTTGCTACATATATGCCCAGGGCCTCAGACCAGCCAGTGCATGCTCTTCGGTTGGTGGCTTCATCACTGGGAGCTCCCAGGAGTCCAGGTTAGTTGACATTGTTGGTCTTCCTATGGGGTTGCCTTCCACTTCAGCACATTCAATCCTTCCCCTATATCTTCCACAGGGGCCGCACACTCCAGTTCAATGATTGGCTGTAAGTATCTGCCTCTGTCTCAGTCAGCTGTAGGTAGAGCCTCTCAGAGGACAGCCATGCTAGGCTCTTGTCTGCAAGCACAACATGGCATCAATAATAGTGTCAGAGTTTGGTGCCTGTCCATGGGATGGATCCCAAGTTGGCCCAGTCACTGGATGGCCTTTCCTTCGGTCTCTGCTGCATTTTTGTCCCTGCATTTTCTTTAAACAGAGACAATTCTAGGTCAAAAATTTTGAAGGTGGGTTGATGAATCCATCTCTCCACTGGGGGCACTGTCTATCTACTGAAGGTGGTCTCTTCAGGTTCCACCTCCCCACTGTTGGGCATTTCAGCTAAGGTCACACCCATGAGTCCTGGGAATCTCTCACATCCCAAGTCTCAGGGACTTTCTAGAGGCTCCCACCTCCACCCCCATTCCCAGCAGGTGTATAATTTCCATTCATTCTCCTGGCCCTCTGGGCTTCTCTCCTGTCTCCCCGATACCTGATCCTGTACCCCTTTGCCCCTGCCCCTCACCTCTCCAGCACAGATCTCTCCCGCCCTCTGCCTCCCCTGATTATTCTGTTTACCCTTCTAAGTGAGATTGAAGCATCCTCACTTGGGCCTTCCTTCTTGTTAAACTTCTTAAGGTCTGAGGGTTGAATCATGGGTATTCTGTACTTTCTGGCTAATATCTACTTCTCAGTGAGTACACTTTGCCTTGCTCTAAGCACTATATATATAGTAAAAAACAAGTTAACATAACTCAACAGATGCTAATAAATTATCAAGGCTAGCAGATATAGAACCTTTTTCTTGAGGAAATATAATGCAATATTAGGATTTCATGTTTATCACTGATCAAAAACTATGTTGAAGGATATTTATTCCTCCAAAAAATAAATATTATTTCCACAGTAACTGTACTTAACTTTGTCTTCTGTCCAAGTTTAAGTCATAAACATTTTGAGGAAATATGTTTTGTTTTATGAAAATAAAATACCCCTATGGACTAAAAGTTTTGTTGCATTTCCTGCCTTGTAATGTTTTAACTGAAACTTTTAATCAGCAACTGACACTTGTCCACTTTTATAATATATTTTACTCATTTTTTATTTAAAAAAAAAATCCCAGGCTACAACCCACTGCCTACTGTCTACCAATAGAGCCTGGCTGAAATATCTTTGACATTGATGCTTCTAATTTTTCCAACATATGGAGAGCACTACCCACACCAGCTGCCTACGATGTACAAGAGTTTAAATATAAGACTTTCCACTTTTAAATGAGACAGTTCCTAAGGGCAGGTATGGAATCAGCAGCAGCCCTCAGATGATTTGAAGAATCTTGATTTCCAGGAGATTATTGGGAGAAACTATCAGTTAAAAAATATAGCATCAGGCTGACGTATTTACAGGGAAATAAAAAGTACAACTAAAATTAATGGATAGGCAGTTCCAGGGTAAGACAGTGAGCTCATATATACACACATGGCTGGTGAAATAGCTCAGGAGAGGAAGCCACTTGCTGTGCAGACCTGTGAACGAAGTCAACCCAGGAACCTACAATGAAAGAAACTTGCCTCCTAAAAGTTGTCCTCTGACCCCCACCTGTACACGATGGCAATACACACTAATATGTACATGCATACAGATATATGTACACACAATAATGATAAATAAAATGTAAAATAAATACCTAAGAATAACATTACCAAGAAGGTGAAAGACTTCAACAATGAAAACTGTAAAACACCAAAGAAAGAATATTCAAATGGCACTAGAGGAAAGAACATCTCCTGTGCTCGTGGAATATCCATATTACCAAAAGTAATCCACAAAATCGATATAATTCCCATCTGTAGTCCAATGATACTCTCCCCCAGAATTAAAAGAGAAATCATAAAATCATAGGGCGACAAAAACATAGGACTCATGCTACATTTCAACTTGTACTACATATCCACAGTAACAAAAAGTGTGACCCTACCACAAACATGGTCACATAAAACAAAAAAACAGAACAGAGGACACAGAAACAAACTCACCCAGCTACAAATACCTAACTTTGGGCAAGGGTTCTGTGAACACATGTTGGAGAAAGGAACTTTGAGGGACCGAACAGATGGATCAGCCTTCCTTGCAGAGAACTAGAGGCCAGTTCCCACCACACACAGTAGGAGGCTCACAGCTGTGTGGAGCTACAGCTCACGGGAATCTGACACGTCCCACTGTGCACCCACATACAACTATATACAAACACACACACACACATAATTTAAATAAAATAGCTGCTTTTTTATATTAAAAAGGCATCTTTTGAAGAACTACTGTTGAGGGAAACGCCATCCACGTATAGAAAACACAAACTAGAGCCATATCTCTCACGCTGGGCAAAATTGAGTTCAAAATTACATTAAGATCAAGGTCTTAATATAAAATCTGAAATGTTGAAGCAGCTACAGGTAAAAATACACTTCGTGACACAGTAATGAATTTCTCACAAGTGGGATTGTATAAAATTAAAAAGCTTTTGTATAGCAAGTGAAATAATTACCAACATAAAGAGATTGCTTACAAAAAAAAATTGCCACTTCTTTTACTACAGGGGATTAATATTCAGAATACAGAAGTGATTATATTATAAAAGTAATAAATAATCTAATCAATAAATGCATAAGTAAAGTGAACACTCTTCAAATGAAGAGCAGATGGCCAATAAACAAATAAACAAACATGTAAAAATAAATAACGTCTTATTCCATCACAGAAATACATATCAAAACTGTAACGGGATTTTATCTTATCCCAGTCAGACGGATATTTTCAAATAAGATTGGTGAGGATGGAGAGAAAAAGAAAACCTTATATACTTGGTTTGAATGTAAAATGATTCCGCTACTGTACAGAAGTAACACACACATGCACACACAGACACACACAGACACACACACACACATCCATACACATAACTCTATGACCCGACCATACCAATTTTGGCTATATACCTGAGGGAATAACAATCACACAGAGATGTCTACACATCTTCATTAGTCACAGTACTAGTCAGGAGAGTCAAACATGTAATCAGCATAATGACTATTAATAGCTGAACAGATAAAGAAATATGGTGATTACACAGTTGAGCATTATATAACAAGAAGGAAGACTGAAATCATTTGCAAGAAAACATACGGGAATGGAGAGTATTCTGATTGTGAAAGAATTTAAGAAACCATCACATGCTTTCTCTCATAGGCGGTCTGCAATTTTTAGGAGACATGAAACTTCCGGAAGAGATGCTGTTTGGTATTTAGAAAGAGGAAGCAGGTGGGAACAGGAGACTGGAAGGGTAATGTAGTGGTTTGAATGAGAATGCACCGTAGGCTCACACATTTGAACACTTGGTCTGAGTTGTAGAAGATGATGTGGAGGCTTGGGTGGTCTAACTCGCTCCCAGAAGCACCCTGCTGGGATGCTCTTGATGCCTCACACCACTTGCACCTCCTGTCCTCTTTGTGCTGACATTTGAAGATGAGAGTGCTCAGCTTTCTGTTCCTGCCATCATGCCTGCTGTGTGCTGCCATGCTTCCGCACCACGGTGGATTATTATTCCTCTGGAAGCATAAGCCCAAATAAACTCTGCCTTCTATATGTTTCCTTGATCAGGGGGTTTTATAAAAGCAGTAGAGAGTAACTAATACAGGAAATAGTGAAGTTAATAAATCAAAGTGTATGGTAAACATACATGTGATATTACAAAGAAATCTACTTATCTTTAAATTTAACAGAGGATAAAAAAATTACATGTACAAGGTTGGGGTTTTGTTTGTTTAATTGATTGGTTGGTTGGTTGGTTGGTTGGTTGGTTTTGGATACAGCCTTTGGAAAAACATATACAAAATATTATCATTTTTCCCCCTGCTTTTCAGAGGTGTCTATCATTTGCATGGCTCCTAAAGTTCTCAGACCCATCTTATGGGTATATATAATAAAGTAAACTGTAAATTTACCCAGGTCTTAACAAACTGTAAGAAAGAAATGAAGCATTCTTCTCATATAAAATACACTTTTAACTAATAGCCTTTCAACTTCACCATCTACAGTGACTAGCCATCTAATTCAAAAACAGATGGCAAAAGACAGGCAAAAAGAGATGACTCAGCAGTTAAGAGCACTTACAGCTCTTTCAAAGGACCTAGATTCCGTTCCCAGCAACCACATGAGGTAACACACAACCACCTGTAACTCCAGCTTCTAAGGATCTAGCACCCTTTTCCAGCTTCCATGGGTAATGCACACAGATAGTACACATACACACATACAAATACAGCAAGTAAAATATTCATATGCTTAAAAGAAAATAATAAATAGCTCTCAAATAGATTTGTTTTTTTACTTTAGGGCTCTAAGCACAGCAAAATGGAAAGACAAAAATAAATAAATAAATAAATACCTCAAATCACTTGTACATTCCATTGAAATACAAAAAAAAAAAATCCAAATAACAAAACATTGTAAGAAATTTACACTTCAGAAGAGCCATGAATCTGGGGTTGGGGAAAATGGGAGGAGTGGAAGGAGGGGAGACTGCAGTTAGGATAGACAGTACAAGAAAAGAAGGAGGGGGAAGGAGTAGGACGAAGAAGAGAGAGACAAAGGGAGAGAGACAGAGACAGAGACAGAGAGACAGAGAGAGAGACTAGTCACTCCCCACTGAGCAGACAGACCTACAGACCTGTCCCAGCTCACAGGTGTGTAGATCTTGGCCAGGACCCACACCAGCTAAAGAGACCTACATTCTATACATGACTACAGAAAAGCTGCTGCCTTTGCTATATGGGAAACAATACAAATCAATTCAGGGGTTCATTATGCAGTCACGCACTCTGAGAAAACAAGGCATTCTCACGCATTGTGCTCAGTAACTAACGCAAATATATATCAAATGATATTTTCATCAGAAAGAGGTTTAGGAGCATTTTATGAAAACATATTTATTGTCCACAAAGCTTAATGATACTTCTCTTTAATCTGAACACTCAGAAAGAGGAGATAAGCAGGTGAGTTCTAGACCAGAGAGAGCTACATAGTGATATTCCAGCTCAGATGGAGGAAGGGAAACTTTATTTGAATCACTTACTTATTTGCTTGTGCTTCTTCAGCATTCTCCACTTAAAACCAGAGTGCTGATGTGGTGGAATCCAAGAAAATGGCACCCATAGGCTCATAGATGTGAATACTTGATCATCAGGGAGTGGCACTATTTGAAAGGATTAGGAGGTATGGCCTTGTTGGAGGCAGTTTGTCACTGGAGGTGGGCTATAAGGTTCCAAAACGCCCACTCCAAACCCAGAGTCTCTTTCTTACTGCTGTCTGCTGATACAGATGTACAACCCTTAGCTCCTTCTCTTCCACCATGTCTACCTGGGTGCCGCCATACTCCCTGTCATGATAATAATGGACTAAATCTCTGAAACTCTAAGCCAGCCCTGACTTAAATGCTTTCCTTTATAAGAAGTTGGCATGGTCCCAGATGGGTTTGTTTGTTTGTTGTATTATTACTTGTCTTCCTTTGAGGGGGAGGTTATAAGGCCAGAAAGCAGATATGGAGGGACAAGGAAATGAATGGAGTATCTCAAGAAATATAGTCTTTACAAACCAAACAAGAAAAAAAGAGTTGTCATGGTCATGGTGTCTTTTCACAGAAAGCGTGCACTAAGCATTGACTAAGACAGATGATTTTTCTCCTGTTAGAAATGCATGAAATTTCATTCCCATTAAAATAACCATTTTTTTTAATCATTATTTCTTAATTTTTTTTAAAAGGATTGGTGGGACATCAGGATGGCTTCTTGCGAGTTTGACCACATGGTGGAAAAAGACAACCAATGCTGGCAAGTTGTCCTCTGACCTCCACATGCCTACCACGGTAAATGCACACACACACACACACATGCACATACACACAAATCAATACATAAAGGTAAGAAATGTTTGTTTTAAAATAAGTATATATTTTAAATGTAATTATATGTTTTATAGATAATATATTATATATAAATAATGTATTATATATAATATATTATATATAAATAAATAATTATATGTTTTAAAATAAGTATATATATTAGAATATAGTAAATATGTACAGTAAAGGTAGACATATGTCACATTCATTTCTTAAATTTAGAGAAAGACTGACTTGCTAATTTATCCTTCTCTTATATAATGTTAATTGTATATTCTATCACAGAGAGAAACATAATGTTTTGCAGGCACTTTCGTACATTACAAGTAAGAATAAAAATATTTACAAACCCAGTGCAAGATGATTTGCTAAAATGTGCTTAAAATCTTATCATTAGTCCTAGGAATGTCATATTTAACAAGTTGCCCTCAGAAACTCAGAAATTTGTACAAAGGTGTTCATTATACATTATTTATTACAGTAAAAGTCTATCCAACTTCAATAATAATAGAACACATTATCAACACAGAATAAATCCCAACACCCTCAGTGACACTGTAACCTTGAATAATAGTTAACTATCTCTATATATATACACACAAGTTAAGATTTTTTTTCCCTACACATATATACCTATGACAGCCTGACTTATAAATCAGGCATAATGAAAGGATAACAGTAATAAAATAGAACAATATAATAACAGTTATATGAAGGCAACATCTTAAAATATGTCAGTGAGTACACTTTCTCTTCTGCAGTACTGCTATGAAATGGAACAATGCCTATGTGACAAGAAGTGGGGTAATAAGACCAAGCACTACAGTGATGCATTAGACCTCTGGTAATACTGGAGCAAGAGATCAGAAGGAAGAGCATGGAGAGAAACATGCTGCCGCCTGAGAGCTGCTTAAACTACAATTTAATAGTTGTTAAATTATGTCGCATATGGATACAAAAACCAATTAGCAATCCCATTGCAGAAAAACATAAAGTATTCAGCAGATAAAAAGTAAAAATGTGACTAAATAAACAAGTTGGTATGATATAACTTAGAAAAATGAAGAAGAAGGGAGACAGAGGGAATGGGAGAAGAGACAGGAAAGGCAGAAAGTGGAAGGCAGGGAAGGGACAGAGAGACAGACAACTATGCAGACAAAGTAGAAATTTTACAAGCACTCAGAAAGGCAAGTTTTGAGATCTGAAGCTTTAGCTTCCGTTTGTGTAATTGTTGGTGAAGTATTTACTCTCTGTGTTCCTGTGTCTCCAACTGTAAAACAGTACCTTCATCATACAGCTGCGAGATAGTAAACTGCTACTATATTGCAATGACTAGAATACTGTTAACGAGCAATGCTTTTAACTATTCCTAGGTAGAATAACAAAAAGAATTAACTCTGGAAAGTGGAATAGATTTTTGGTGTGTGTGTTTTTTCTAACATTTCTAAGTTTTCACCAATTAATACACAATATTTTATGAAAAACAAGAAATGAGTTGTCTCTAAGAGTGAACCAGTGGATTTTATGTCCTTTTCTTACATACTTCTAAAGTTTATTTTCCTTTTTAACAGTCTTTTATTGTTTAGACAGCCCCTCGACTCTCCTCCCTGTAACTTGACTGCAAAAGTTCAACTCTGGGATCTGGGTTTGTTGAGACTGCTGGTCTTCCTATGGGGTCACTCTCCCCTTCAGCTTCTTCAATCATTCCCATAATTCAACCTTAGGGGTCCCCAACTTCAGTCCAATGGTTGGCTGTGAGTATCTGCATCTGTCTCAGTCAGATGCTGGTAGGGCCTCTCTAAAGACAGCCATGCCAAGACCCCTGGCACATATGTAGCAGAGGTCTACCTGGTCTGGCCTCAGTGAGAGAAGATGTGCTTAATCCTTGACAGCCTTGAGGCCCCAAGGAAGGGAGAGGTCTGGTGGGGGAGCACCACTCAGAGGCAAGGGGGAGGAAGAATGGGATGAGGAACTGTGGGAGGGGTGGCTGAAGTGGGTAGCAACTAGAAAGTAAATAATTTAAATTTTAAAAAAGAGTTCAACTCTTGCTCTGTATATGATTTAATAGCTATAAAATTCTAATTCTGAGGCTGGAGAACTGGCTCAGAGGTTAGGAGTTGGTGTTCTTGTTGAGGATAAAAGTTACCCAACACCCAGGCCAGGCAGCTCAAAACTGCCTATAAGGGGAGTTAATGCCTCTGGGCTCCTCAGGCAGTTTCATTTACCTGCACATAACACTCAAATACATGTAACTTAAAAATAATAAAAGTCAACCTGTTTTTAAAATACATGTGTGTTATTTCATAGCTACAAGTCTAGGATAAATATTCTGGTTTATATTTCCAATTATTCATGACATAAAATTCATGAAATGTAAAATTTATCTAAATATATATTTTATACATTAACAAGTTATATAATATTTTGTATAATAAAAAACCAACACAATGAAAGGCTTTTTCTTTCACGCAAGGAAGAAACTACTTTCTCAATCATATATACTCCTTGACATATAAGTGTCCACAAAAAAGGTAAACAAAAAAAGTAACAAAAACAAAATAAGAATGATTTCAAATAAGGTTTTTGAAAAGCTCTGTTTTTATCATGTATGACTGTTTTGCCTGCATGTATATCTGTGTACCATGTGCATTCCTGGTGCTTGTTGTAGAAGTCAGAAGGACTGCCTAGAACTGGAGTTTCAGATGGTCGGAGGTGCCCTGGGAGTTCTGCGACTCGAACCCAGTGTCCCGTGGAAGAACAACTGTAGCTCTTAACCACTAAGCCATCTCTCAGGGCCGGAAGGTTCTTTAGATAACTGTGCCAGAAGTAAACCACTCCAAAATGCCCAGTCCCTTGATGTGTACAATGGTACAACAATCTAGTCATAAGGCTATCTGTGAAGTTGTAGATATTTCACAGCTTCCTAGAAACTTTGTGTCCATATGGTATCAACTAAAAGTTAATAAAATTAAAGTTTGGTTGAAAGAAAGAAGGAAAGGAAGGAAGGAAGGAAGGAAGGAAGGAAGGAAGGAAGGAAGGAAGGAAGGAAGGAGAAAAGACAACAGATTTTAACCTTCGCTTCCTTTAGTTGAATTTGATACTACTTTATATAAAAGTAAAATTTTTAACTCCAGCTTCAACGGGTATCAATAGAAATTTTGGTTTGTGGCTCCCTTGAATAGCATAGAGCCAACCTAGCAAAATTAAAGGGTTCAATTGTGTTGGAAGCAAGCTGCTTATTAAAATGAATTGTTAAGCTGTGCAGCAGATGAGAAAGAACAGAAGAACTATAGGCCTTATATTACTCATCTTACTGCTATACAACAAAGCACTTCAAAGCATTAAAGAAAAACCATTGGCCCACAGTTCTGCAATCTCATGTGCACTGGCCTACCTGAGTGACTCAGATGCCTGCAGGAGGACCAGCCTTGCCTGCAGGCATCCATCAACCCCCAGTTTGCCATTCTGTCTGCTGAAGAAGATCAATTGGCCTGGCCAAGAAAAAGTGTGGGGGAGACTGCTCAGAGCCTGTGTACACAAGGAACATGAATCAGAGGGTTCAGGGCAATGAGAAGGATGGTAACATAACATTCTACCAGCACTGCGCTCTCTGGACCTGATGAATCACAGCCCTCCCACCTGCAATTTCAAAGAACCCCAAGTCTGAGTCTTTGAAAGAGAAGCAAAGTTCTTTTTCTGCAATAGGCATCAGGGTAAAGGTAAGGATTCCAGGGTATGGCTTGGGTTTGATTCATTTAGAAACTGAGACTCGTGACATAAAAACACAAATGGCTTTAAAAAAAAAAAAAGGGAAGAAACAAGAGAAGTCATTTGTTCACAAAATCTAGCACTGTTCGCTTGTAGGCATCCTGTGCAAAGAATGTTCCTCTTTCTGGAATCACTCTACCATATATAGCTCCTGGCCTGCCCCTGTGCTTTTGACTAGGAGAGCACACCCTTCTTTAAAGAAATGGTTGTGTCATAGTATGTTGGAGACAACAGGCCCCCTTTTAAACTGACTGTTCCTTTTAATACAAGATAATTTAACTCCCTTTAATACTTCATAGATTTCCTATTAATTTGGGTTCATGACAGTCAGCCCAAAACTATATCAGTAACTTTTCAAAGCAGACCTGTCACTCTTTTAGAAGTGCCAGGTTGTGGTGACTCAATGTCTTGAGAGTGTTAGACTCTCGCATCTAACAACAAAAATTTATGAAGCACCACCTCACTGTTTTTGAGATCTTAAAGCATTTTCCAGCCTGGGTGTTAAAATTTACCCCAAACCTTTTCTTACTCTGAGAAGCCTTTGCCCACTTAGAAACTAGAAATGAACCAGGGTTTGATATTCTAACCCATGAAGTCTTGGGCACTCTGTGTTTTCTTTAACTTGAAATTCATCTCTCTGATTGCATACCTTAGACAAAAATGCAGGAAAGAAACTGACAGTTCCAACTCTCCTCCCAGAAGCCCTCTCAGACCAATCTGTAGGTTTGTTAGGTACACACATCCCAATGTTCTTGAAAACGACAGTTTAAGAGGTTCCAGTAACATGGATAAGGGCGACCTGCATTCCTGGTTTCCATTAACAGTTGCTTGCCACTTAACAAACTCTTCCAAAGCTCTTCTCACTTTTCCAAATCCAAAAAGCAGAGTTACAGAGCCCTAGAACTAACATTGACTGAGGTTCGTGACAGAGCCTCACGAATAGCAGCGGGTTTGGCTCAATTATCTATTGCTTTGTAACAAACCACTGCAAAACTATGTCCTACAAGGACAGCCAAGTTACTATCCACAATTCCACATTTGGGGTCACGCTTACGGGGAGATCCCATACAGGCATCTCCGGATGTCACTCATTTGACTGGGATCCTCTGAGGGCAAATGGAGCTGGACATCAGGCTCTAACTGAGGCTTACTGGCCAGGATCTTAACAATGTTCCAATGTTCCCTCCAGTGGGACAGTCTTGAGTTCTTACACATTTTTAGTTCAGAATACTCACCAGGCTTCTACTTGAGTAATATCTGCTGATGTCTCATTGGTCAATGCAAGTCACTTGGCATTAAAAATGGTTGAGTATTAGAGGACGAAGCACCACACAAATCAATGAGAGAAGCCTGAGTCTCTGAGAAGCCACTGCTGTAAAAATCAGCATGACTCCCATCCTAAGGGGATAGGCCATTCTTTCAAATGACAGTTGTGGTCAAGCTTCTTGCTAACTACTTAACAATGACACAAACTGCTCAATGGTAAGAGCACTTGTCTAGCATGTTTTAGCCCTAGGTCCAATCCCAGCAACACAAAAAGAAAAAAGAAGGAAAGAAAGTTACAGCCATGACAGTCTTTTTTTTAAACAAAAACAAGAATATTTACTAGCAAAAATAAAAGGTAACTATTAAAAACAAATATTATACACTGTATAAAATGTTCACTTTTTAAATAAAGTAAATAGAAAATAAAAAGACAAAAGAAAAAATAAAATTCTTAAAGTAGTGAGAAGATTTTCTAAGGACATATTTATAAATTGATATAAGTATATGACAGAATACAACATGCTAAAATTGGCACAAGGATGTAATGCGTAAGAGAATGGGGCAGGAGCTGGAGAAATGGCTCAGTGGTTCACAACAGTTGTTGTTCTTGTTGAGGATTCAAGTTTGATTCCCAGCATCCACATGGTGGCTCTTGACCATCAGTCCAGTTCTAGGTGATCCAGTACCCTCTTCTCACCCAAATACATACACAGAAAATAAAGTAAGCAAACCAAAATATACTTTTTAAAAGAAGGTCAAATGGACATATGCTAGAAGGTGCAAGAAAAAGAAGCAGGAGGGAGTCATGCTGATTTTTACAGCGGTGGCTTCTCCGTGACTCAGGCTTCTCTCATTGATTTGTGTGGTGCTTCATCCTCTAATATCCCACCATTTTTAATGCCGAGTGACTTGCTTTGACCAATGAGACATCAGCAGATATTACTCAAGTAGAAACCTGGTGAGTATTCTGAACTAAAAATGTTTAAGAACTCAACAACAATTAGAACCTGTCATACAAAGGCAACTAGTAAATCTAGCAAAACTCTTAACAATTTGGTTTCACTCACACTTGGAGCTGTCCAGAAAAAAAAAATAATCCTTAACCATTAGTATTTATAAAAAAATGTCACAATAAATATCCAAAAATACTCAGAAAATAATTCTAATTTCATAGGGCTGGGGTGGGACTCATGAATCATAATTCATAAATGTGCAAGATAATGTTAACAGAAAAAAAGCCCAAGAATCACACTGACTACAAAAGGAAACTTTTAGACCAAGAAGAGACAATGGGCCTCCAGATCCTTAATATTGCCCTTGCTGCATAAATCCCTGTCACAGTTCCACACTTAAAGGTTTATAATCAAAGGCAAACAGGATATAGCTCAATTCAAGCTGCTTCATTCTGTCAGGTCTCCCTCCAGCAGTAAGGTAGCATTTTTCAAACTGTAGGTCATGCCCAAGGAGTGAGTCATAGAATCAATTCTATGTAAACATAACTGAAAATATCAGAGGGCATTGCGCATAATTGAAGGTAATTATCTTTTAGGTATTGTTACAGGACATTTTTGTTTCAGTTGTGCATAGGTGTGTACAGTACAAAGGATAATACTTAATATGAGTCATGGGAAAAGGGGTTGAACATCTCTGCCATAAAGAACATGATAAGTTCATCATGAAGCAAAAAAAAAAAAGGTTTCAGAATAGTGAAGAAACACCCTCAAAGTCTAAGAAAAAAAATGATTTAATGAATATTTAGCATATTTCTGTAGTTTAATTATTCAAGCACATTAATGCTTCAAAGAACAAATTTAATATGCATTTATTCAGTATCCCTGAGAATGGATAGATGAGAAGAAAAATAGTCTTTTCTTTGAGAAACTTACAAAGTACAGTTAGTAATAATCTATGAAATAACTAGAGGATAACAGAAAAGAATTTCTAATCAAGGGTGAAAGGCAGATCATTGTAACTTGAAGTTAGTTTAAGTTAGTTTTTAAAGGACCATGAAAAAAAATGCAAAGAAGGTATTGAGTTCTGTTATATATCAAATTCTGCTAACTGCTTTTTGAAGAGAACCCCAGAATCTCAGTGGCTAATACAGCAATGAGTTTATCCCATAGTCATGTAGAAACGCATATACCTATGAGCCTCGTGGGCTCAGTCTCCCCATGTGCTTGTCTGCTGTAATAGTCAAACGGAGGTGGAGACGAAAATCACTCCACATCATTTCTCTAGTCTATGACAGTATGAGCACTATAAGCCTTCAATAGAAACTCTATTTAGAATCAAAAAATTTGATTTTCCTGAGGGAGCAAGCTATGGTATGATACTTTCTACAAACTGGGTGGTTGCTGGGAGCTGCTGCACCAGTCAGCTGGATGGATCTGAAGGGTAAGAAGATAGCTGAATTTTTCCCATGCAGGAAAGACTGTCATTTCCAGGACTATCAGACTACGGACACGGAAAGCTAAGCCCAAAGTATACCTTTGATATGTAAGGATAGGTAAGTTTAGCCAGAGCCTCAGAGACAGAATTCCTGTGTTGTAATCACTTGGAAGGCAACCAGGTAACTAGAGACCACTTCTCAGATTGGCAGATTAGCAGGTCCTAAACTGTTCAGCTGTTCTTCTTTGTCCTTCCACTAGACCCCAGGGAAAGCTGGACACTTTATTCTGGCTCCTGTCTTCTGCCTTCTGACCACTCTGGTGTCTTTCCACTGAGGCCCGGTGTGTGGGCCTCACCACTTGCCTTCAGCCATGTAAATACAACCTTTATTACTACTTCTAACAGAACACAAACAACTACTGCAGCCAGAAAACTGAAACAGCACCCAGAAGAGAGTGATCACAGTGTAACAGAGGTGGTAATGGGCAACAGAAGAAACAGTACCTGATTCCCAGCCATTTTTTTATTAGTCAGAGTCCAGTCATGTGACTGCTATGGATTTTCTAAGAAGGCACGCCTATTTTTATTATCTCTGATATGAGACTATCACACAGAACTGCTAGGGAAGGCAGAAGTATTTATAGCCTTAGGCCAAAACAGAGGATTTACACTCCCTAGTGTTCTTTCTCTCTAAAATAAAAAATGCCCAGACAGCTCACAATAAAGAAATGCAGGAAGAATGCAGGAGGGGTAGAACACAGACTTAGAAGCTAGGAGCCTGAGGACCTGACCTGAGAAATAAAGCCACAGTGACATCCCTGAGAATTTTGTTATTTGTACCTATGCAAGATGAATCAATGGAGAATCCTGTGTCTAGAGCCACTTAAAAAAAAAAAAAAAAAAAAAAAAAAGTCTACTAAAAGTAGAAAGGCAAAGTTGGGAAGACAAACAGAATTGATGTCATTTTGATAGTCATCATCTTAATCTAGTCAAATTAACCCCTGCTTCAACTCTACAGGGTCAACAGAGCTCAGCAATGAGATAAGCCATGCTGGCCCTTCAGAGAACCCTCTCCAGCAGGGAAGCAAGATAGGGAGATGAGCTCTAACTACTCAGCAGACCTTTCTCTGGGAGGGGAGAAACTGCCTACCAGGGCTCACAGGCTAGGTACTTGCAGTTTCTTATAAACTGAGGATTGAGCAGACCTTGGGCGCTAGCTCCACACCCAATCCCACAACATCAAGAACAATCTCAAATCCCAGGTGCTCTAACCCGCCCAGGATCATAGGTGAGGAGGCTACAACATCTGCCCCAACACTCCAACACCAGGATTAACTGGGACGAGTGGGATCCAGGGGCCAGAAAACCCCACCCGGCCAGTCGCACAGGTTTCTTCCAGTCTGAGCCTGTTCCCTGATCAGACCTGGGGTGCTAGCTCTGCACCCAGTCCCACAACATCCAAAGGAAGCTTGACTCCCAGGACCTCTGAACCCAGGATCTCAAGATCACAGGATCACAGAATCACAGGATCACAGACTCTGAGGAGTTCTGACACAACCAGGATCACAGGAGGGGCAGGCTCCAGTCAAAGACAGAGAGGACAGGTAGCACTAGAGATAACAATATGGCGAGAGGCAAGCATAAGAACATAAGCAACAGAAACCAAGGTTACTTGGCATCATGAGAACCAAGTTCTCCCACCATAGCAAGTCCTGGATACACTATCACACCAGAAAAGCAAGATTCCAATCTAAAATCACTCCTCATGATGATGATAGAGGACTTTAAGAAGGACATAAATAACTCCTTAAAAAAAAAAATGCAGGAGAACACAGGTAAAGAGATAGAAGCCCTTAAAGAGAAAACACAAAAATCCCTTAACGAATTACAGGAAAACACAACCAAACAGAAGAAGGAATTGAACAAGACCATCCAGGATCTAAAAATGGAAATAGAAACATTAAAGAAATCACAAAGGAAAGACAACCATGGAGATAGAAAACCTAGGAGTCATAGATGCAAGCATCACAAACAGAATACAAGAGATAGAAGAGAGAATCTCAGGTGCAGAAGATACCATAGAAAACACTGACAAAAGCTCCTAACCCAAAACATCCAGGAAATCCAGGACACAATGAGAAGACCAAACCTAAGGATAATAGGTATAGAAGAGAGTGAAGATTCCCAACTTAAAGGGCCAGTAAATATCTTCAACAAAATTATAGAAGAAAACTTCCCTAACTATACTATACCCAGCAAAACTCTCAATTACCATAGATGGAGAAACCAAGATATTACATGACAAAATGAAATTTGCACAATATCTTTCCACAAATCTAGCCCTACAAAGGATAATGGATGGAAAACTCCAACACAAGGAGGGAAACTACACCCTAAAAAAAGCAAGAAAGTAATCTTCCTTCAACAAACCCAAAAGACGATAGCCACACAAGCATAATTCCCCCTCTAACAACAAAAGTTAGCAACAATCACTTTTCCTTAATATCTCTTGACAATTAGTGGACTTAATTCCCCAATAAAATGACATAGACTAACAGACTGGATACATAAACAGACCCAGCATTTTGCTGCATATAGGAAACGCACCTCAGTGACAAAGACAGACACTACCTCAGAGTAAAGAATGGAAAACAATTTTCCAAGCAAATGGTCCCAAGAAACAAGCTGGAGTAGCCATTCTAATATCGAATAAAATCGACTTTCAACCAAAAGTAATCAAAAAAGATAAGGAAGGACACTTCATACTCATCAAAAGGAAAATCTACCAAGATGAACTCTCAATTCTGAATATCTATGCTCCAAATGCAAGTGCACCCACATTCATAAAAGAAACTTTACTAAAGCTCAAAAACACACATTAATACACTATTATTATACAATACTAGTAGGAGACTTCAAAACCCACTCTCAGCAATGGACAGATCATACAAAGAGAAACTAAAGAGACACAGTGAAACTAAGAGAAGTTAAGAACCAACTGGATTTAACAGATATCTATAGAACATTTCACTCTAAAACAAAAGAGTATACCTTCTTCTCAGCACCTCATGGTACCTTCTCCAAAGTTGACCATATAATTGGTCACAAAACAGGCCTCAACAGATACAAGAAGACTGAAATAACCCCATGCATCCTATCAGCTCACCACAGACTAAGGCTGGTCTTCAATAACAACAAAAACAATGAAAAGACCACATACATGTGGAAGCTGAACAACACTCCACTTAATGATAATTTGGTCAAGGAAGAAATAAAGAAGGAAATTAAAGACTTTTTAGAATTTAATGAAAATGAAGGTACAACATACCCAAACTTATAGGACACATAAATTTTGTTCCCCTTCTTAGAAAGGGGAACAATACTCACGGGATCAAATACAGAGACAAACTGTGGAGCAAAGACTGAAGGAAAGGCCATCCAAAGACGTTCCCACCTGGGGATCCATCCCAGATACTAGTGTGGATGCCAAGCAGTGAATGCTGACAAGTGCCTGATATAGCTGTTTCCTGAGAGGATCTGCCAGAGCCTGACAAATGCAGAGGCAGATGCTCACATCCAACCACTGTACTGAGCATAGGGTCCCCAATGGAGGAGTTAGAAAAAGAACTGAAGGAGCTAAAGGGATTTGCAAACCCATAGAAAGAACAATAATAATAGCAACCAACCAGACCCCTCAGATCTACCAGGGAGTAAACCATGAACCAAGGAGTACACACGGAGGGACCTATGGCTCCAGCTGCATATGCAGCAGAGGATGGCCTTGTTGGGCATCAATGGGAGGAGAGGCCCTTGTTCCTGTAAAGGCTCAATGCCCCAGCTTAGGGGAATGCCAGGGCAGGAAGGTGAGAGTGGGTAGGTGGGAGGGGGAAATACCCTTATAGAAGCATGGAAGGGGGAATGGGATGGGGGTTTCAGGGGGGTAACCAGGAAAGGGGATAACATTTGAAATGTAAATAAAGAAAATATCCAATAAAAAATATATTTTAAAAACTGAGTATTAATGTATCATTCCACTACAAGGTACATGCATCAGGAAAGTATATAGAAGTACTAAAAGTGAACAGGGCATTATTTATGCAACTACCATCACAGTGTTCAATAACATGAACAATAGCAACCATGTACACACACACACACACATACACACACACACACACACACACACACACACACACGTGTGCACACACATAGTAAGATAGTAACAATTGGTGTATCTGAGTAGAACACATGGCAGTATCTACACTACAATGTGTGGACATCTTGAATTACTTAAGTAAATTTTTCCAGATAGGACAGAGGTCTCACTATGTAGCCCAGGCTGACCTCAAACCCTCAATCCTCCTGTCTTATCCTCCTCAGTGTTGGAATTGTAAGCATGTGCTACCATACTCAGCTTAGTAAACTTTTTAAAGTTCATATTAAATTTTGTTTTAAAAGAAGCCATACGACTAGATGGACAAAACAGAAGCATTGTTATTCTTTCATTCAAAAAAGTGGGGGAAGGGAAATCCATGAAGGAACATTTCAGAGACCACTCACCAACTGCTGCAGAATAACGTATGTCTGTTGCAATAATACAAACTATTTGAAATCTCTGTTAATGATGGGTTACAGAACTACATAAAAGCCTGTGACATCTTAACTTCAGGTGAAATTTCTGCGCCAAAGATAATCTGGGAAAAAAGTACAAAAGGTAAAACCCCATAAAATATTCCAGCATTAAGCCCTGGCTTCCTTGGATATCAGCCTCAGACAGGGCTTTGGGGTGGAGGGTAGAACACAGAGGTGTGAGGTCTGCACAGAAGAGCTGCGCCAGGTGCTCCCCACCATCTCAGAAGTGCAAATTCAGCAGGAAGTCCCAAACACTACCAGAAATGCTGGCATATAAATCACAATGCATCTCTTCCCTTCAGAGTCTGAATCCAGCTTCTATGACTATCAGAAAAACAGTTATGAACAAAACCACAACAACTACTGAGTTGTATTAAGCCTTCTGTATGTTTAAATGTTTTTAAGTGGAGATTTGAGAGAAAAAAAAAATGGCCCCTTTGCTTACTTTTTTGACAGAACTTTCCATTTTTAGCTCAGCAGGAAGTAAGATAATGACTACAGAGCTAGGTAGGAACCTAAAGAGGTTTATTACAAACCAGTTTCTTCAGGCTCGTACATAGGTACGAAAATCAAGACAATTTCAAACCAATGAACATGTATTATTGATGAATAAAGACCTAGGTGCTGAATTAACTCTATTTTCCCTCATATTCCAAAATTTTTAAATCATTTTATATAAATATCTCTCTGAAGTCTGAGCTGGAAAGACGGCAGAATGCAATGATGATTTCAAGAGTTCTTCCCTCTGGCAATGCAAAACAGAAAAAAGGGGATGGGTGCTATATAAAAATTATGTGGCAATTATAGCAAAGATAAGATGATGATACTCAAAATGATTTCACTCCCTTACTTTATAAAGCCTTAAATCTTAATTTTAAATGTGGAAAGCACACACCTGCTATCAGAGCCAATGACCCTGCTGTAGGCATTCTCACTGAATAAAATCTAAAACTTTGGTGTGAGGTCATTAAACTATTCCTAGGGCACCCTTTTGCTCTAAAAGCCTTGGTAAGTCATTGATGTTCTAATTTGAATAATTGCATTCCACCTACATAAATTCCCTCTGTAGTCTCAACTTTATGCAATATCAGTCTTCATTTCCTGAATTAAATTAATACTGTGTAATATGGTGCTTCTATATGAAAAAAAAAGTGCATCTACTTTCATAGGTAACCTTTCAACAAGCAGGAGGAGTGATTCATGTGCACTACGGGGAATAAGTGGTCAGCATGAATAATCATTAACCAGTAATTTGTACCCACAATCATTATGTGCTGAGCATTTCTAAGGGGATGTCTCATCCAAATGACTGTACCTACAGAGCTGTATTTGGAAAAAAAATCCAGTATGTCATAACTGAACACCATTTTCAATCGAACCAATCATTGTATCACTAAAGTTATAGTTTCATACATGACTTACTTTCACCTAACCAGACTCTCTCAATGTTTGATAATCCTTATCCTTATTCAGATAGTTAAGAGTTATAAATTAATACTAGAAAACCTAAGCTAAGAAAAGAACTACTAAGGAATGTTTTAAAAGTAGGTAATTATTTCTCAAAGATGAAATCCTAAAGACAAGTTTCCCTACTGCACTGCAGCCAATAAGAGTTTTTGAGAGACCTAAAGAGTTCTTATAACAAAATTTACTTCTCAGAGTGAATATTTGGGATTGTCATAACACTATCCCAAAAAAGCAAAAGAGGAGAAGTACAAAGCTCTTTAATTATGTTTAATAATTGTATGTTTCGACCTCAGGGTTTTCTTAAATAATGCATCTACAAATAACAAAGTGAGTTGAAGACAGGCCACAGGCCACACTAAAGTAGCAATAGAATTGGTCTTGAGGTATCTGAAAACTAAAGATATCTAAAACAGAGTAGCTATCCCAGCTTCCTTCTCTCACAAATTTGTCAATCTTGGTCTATAAAAAATGAGGATCATTTCTTGGTAGCCTCAAAGGAAAATACCTTTTTAAGTGACCTTTAACACTAAACATGTATCTTTGAAGTCCTAGTGGCTGTAGGACATACTTAGTTATAAAAGTATCTTTTATTCTCCAAATGTAATTGTTCTCTAGGAGACTTACTGCTGAATAAGCTGACCCTTTCTAGCTCTTTCTGAACTCTGGCTGGCTGGTTCAACTCAACTGTTCTAGATCAAACTCCTCTCCAAGCTGACTGCTTCAATCTGGCTTCTCTCAGCTTCTCACTGAATTGCTCTGCTTGGCCTCAAACTAACTCTGACAATTTGCTCTAATCTTCTGGATTTTTCTTATTCTCTGGCTCCAACTGCCTCTGCTGATCTGCATTGAACTACATGAACTCACGAATGAACTCAACTCCCTTGCACTTACTTCCAACTGACTTAGCTCCAACTCACTGACAAACTCAACTCTCTCTCCCTGTGCTGATCTTAAATAGCTTTTCTCCTGAGAATTGGGTGTATCCTATCTCTGACTCATTCTACCAGATCTTTTTCTGATCCATCACTTTCTCTAACCCTCAATTAGAAGTCATTGTTTGGGATTAAAGGTGTTTACTAAGGGCGTGTCTGTTCTGGCCATGGGGGATTAAAGGTGCTTCTTGACATGTCTGTACTCCAGCTGGATCACACAGATCTAGGTTTTTGGATGTGCTCCTTTGCCAGAGGAGCTATGTTGTTCAATTAAAATTTCACTACACTTTGTAACTCACAATATTCCCTTCTTCTTTAGCTTCCTGAAGGTAAAAATTTGCTTCACTGGTTGACTTTGGGTTTTGCAATGTGTCTGGCTTTAAACAATAGAATCTGTTGGGTAGAGAGATGGTTCAATTAAAAGAGCTGCCTGATCTTCCAAAGAATCCAGATTTGAGTCCAAACACATATATGGTAGTTCACAACTGTCTGATACTCTAATTTCAGGACACCTCTTACCCGATTTCTGGTTTCTATGAGCATCAGGCATGCATATGGTCTATATATATTAAATAGAATATGGATAAAAGCACCAAAGTTCTAAACCAGAGCTATTAAGATTTCTAAGTATTTCTTCTCATCCTTTCGTGCCATCCATGAGAAGAGGAGATCCCTTACACAGCCACTACACCATGGAGTGAGTACACTGTACTAAACCCACATCCTATAATGATTACATTCAACTCAGAGACACACAGATAAATAAAATAAATGTAATTTTAGATAAATAAAAATAAGTGAACAAAAAGCTTAAGGAATTATTTTTAGATAACCATCTGATCCAAATTAAGATTTCTACATTGATGTGCTAAATCAACAACTTCTAATTTCTGGATATATAAATACTGACAAAATATCTGTCTGACAAATGGACACTTTCTACTGTAGATGTATCTATCCATCATGCTACATTATTAAGTCTTGAATTTCCTCTATTAAAGTAAAAGCATCACAGAGGCAGAATCTGTGTCTGATTCATTCTCTCACATTGTATCTATCACGGTCCTCTATACTTAAAAGCTATTTGACAAATGACTGTATTCCAATACCATTACCAGTGCCTTTCAATATTGTCTATATCCAAAGATATTTCCGGAGACAAAATTAATCATAGATCTGAAAATACAGAAGTGATTAAATGTTATAATTATCCTACTTTATATATGTCATTAGATATCACTAAATCATACTTAAAGTTTTTGAGAGAAGAAATTAAAATAATGAGACTTGGAGATTAATTAATAAACCCTTTTAAAAACAAACCAACAAAGTACCTACCTGTCTTAGGGCTTCTACTGCTGAGAAGAGACACCATGACCATGTCAACTCTTTTTTTTTTTTTTAAGTTATTTATGTATTCACTTTTCCACTCAATATCAACCCTTTCTCTCCTCCCAGTACCCCCTCATACAAATCCCCTCCATTAAACCTTTCCCTTCTCTTTTGGAAACACCAACCCCAGGCCCCCATCTTCCACTCCCCAACTCCCCCACCCCTCCCATACACTTATCTCCAACCCCAACTCCATGTACATCAAATCCCTGTGGGACTAGACACATCTTCTCCCAATTAGGCCAGACAAGGCACTCCATTTAGGGGCACAAGATTCACCAGAAGGCAGGCAATAGGCTCAGAGACAGCACCTGTTCCAGTTGTTGGGGGTCCTACAACCAAGCTGCTCATCTGCTACATATGTGCAGGGGCCTAGGTCCAGACAATCCTCTCCCATTGATGAGTGATTCAGTCTCTAGGAGCCCCCAGTGGTCCAGGTTAGTTAATTCTGTTGGACTTCCTCTACAGTCCCTGTCCTCTTCAAGTCCCTTAACCCTTCTCCTAACTTTTCCATAGGACTCCCCATGTTCCATCGATTGTTGCATGTAAGTCTCTGTATCTCTTTCCATTGGCTTCTGGATGGAGCCTCTCAGAAGACAGTTATGCTAGATTCCTGTCTGCAAGCATAACATAGTATCATTAATAGTGTTGGGGATTGGTTCTTACCCATGGGATGGTTCTCAATTTGGGGCAGTCATTGGTTGCCCACTCCTTCAGTCTCTGTTCTATCTTTGTCCCTGCACATCTTGTAGGAAGGAAATATTTTGGGTTGAAGGTTTGGTGGATGAGTTGCTGTCCTTATCCCTACACTGGAAGTCCTGTCTGGCTACAGGGGGTGGCCAACGCAGGAACCATATATCCACTGCTAAGAATCTCAGCTAGAGTCACCCACCTAGACCCTCTGGGGCTTCCCACCATCCCAGGTCTCTAGTGAATCCTAGAGATTGTTCTCTCCACCACTGATCTCCCTTCTTTCTCCCCTGCTCTCCCTACATAGGATCTTTCCCCAGCCCTGCTTGCCTGCCCAGCCCTTCTTCCTCTCAGTTACCTCCTTCCATTGACCTCTATTTTGTTTCCCTTTGGAGAAAGATTTAAGCATCCTCCCTTGGGCCCTCCTTGTTACTTAGCTTCTTTGGGTCTGTTGATTATAGCATGATTATACTGTATTTTATGACCAATATCCACTTATAAGTGAGTATACAGAAGGCATGTCTTTTTGGGTCAGGTTACTTCACCCAGGATGATATTTTTTTTTTAGTTCCATTTATTTGTCTGTAAAATTCATGATGTCCTTCTTATTAATATCTGAGTAGTATTCCAATACATGAATGAACCATATTTTCTTTATCCATTCTTTAGTTGAGGGACATCTAGTTTACTTGCAGTTTCTGGCTCTTACAAATAAAACTGCTATGAACATAGTTGAGCAAGTATCTCTGTGGGATGGTGGAGCATCTTTTGCGTATATGCCCAGGAGTGCTATAGCTAGGTCTTGAGGTAAAAATATTTCCAATGTTCTGAGAAACCACTAAACTGATTTCCAGAGTGGTTGTACAAGTTCTCACTCCCACCAGTAATGGAGAAATATTACCCTTGCTATACAACCTCACCAGCATGTGCTGTCCTTTGAGTGATCTATAAGAGGGTCCATTCCACTAGGAAATGTAACCTGTACATCACTCTAAACTGTCACAGAATATTGTGACCTAAAAGGATGCTCTGGCCAGTTGTGGTCATCCATATCTTTAATTCTAGCACCTGGGAGACAGAGGTGGGCCTGATCTACATAGTGACTTCCAGAATTCATAGCCAGGGCTACAGAGAATTTGTCAAAAAAAATAGAAGTGCTCATTCTCTTAAAGATCACTCAATCTAACTACATGTAAATACTATGAAATTATCCAAAGCTAGATCAATTATAATACTCACCCTGATGGCCAAAATTGAAAGATAGATAGACAGATAGATAGATAGATAGATAGATAGTCTTAAGAACATTTGGTAGACCATGAGTCAATCACAAACTTCCCTTACCCTCATCTATTTCTAGCTTAAATTACAAGCAACAGTGGTGTTTCTCAGGTGGTGACAGAGCTGGGCATTTTAAAGCATGAGAGTGAACAGCACCTGTCATGTCCTGCTCTGGATGGCAGAAAAGCCAATGTGAAAGAACTAAGCAAAGATGTAGACAGAAACAGAACATGGCATCAGAGAGAAGGCTGAGCACATGGCTCTACTTGCCACCGGTCCCAGGTCTCTGGCAGCTGCTGTGTGGGGCTCCTCTCATGCTGCATACTAAACCCGCCAATGAATTTGCAGACCTAGGTAAATTCAAGCTATTTTCCTATAACCTGTAACCAAGAGATCTGACACTCTGTGAACCAGACAAATTCCAAGGTAATAAATTTGGCTTGTTAGGAGTAGAACTAGGAAGAACACAAGAATTATTAACGCATCTGCAGATTCAAGTACGTCTAATGCACGCCTACTAACGGTAGGGAGTGACATGACTTAACACTTTCTCCCTTGCATTTCTCACTAGGGATAAACTGTTTTCTTCCATAAAACAATCAATGTCTTGTGAGCAAGAACCATTCTTCATATATTTTAATGAATGTGTTTCACTCTCCCCACATGCCATGACTGTATGTTCTCAGTAGGAATGTATTGAGCTGAAAGTATGAAGATTAGGATACTGTGATTCCCACATAATCTCCTAAAATATCATTAGATCCAAAGTAAGGTGGTCTTGTATTATATTTAAAAATTCCTTCTAATAGATAGTGGTAGTTGTGTGACAAAGGAGCAGTAAGGACATTGAAGAAAATCATTATTAATCTGATTGTTACTGAAAGATCCTAGGGCTTCAAAATGGGATTTGGTAGGCTGTGGGGAAGCCAGCTTTAATCTGAAATGATAAATCTGACTCAAAAGCTCTACAAAGCAAACCTAAAATGTTATTCCCCTGAGGACTAATGCTAAAACAAGGCTGCTAAGAACTGGAAACTGAAGATATATAAAAAAAAGAAAAAAAAAAAAACAAAGACCAAGGCTTCTTAAATGTGCTAAGCTGTATTTATAAACAAAGGCATATGCCTATAAACCATATTCTTCATATGTTGATGTGTCCCTGCATTAAAAAAAAACTTGCATTCAAATCAGTAGCCCAGTTTACTCTGAGCTGGTGACCTACCATGGAAGGAACCTGGTAGGCATGGTTTGAGGTCAAGATCATCTGAGCAAGAGGAGGGGAGCCTCAAATGATGAAAGCCAACCTAGTTGTCCCATTGGCTTCCCCCAGAGGCCACTACTTAACAGTTTACTGATCTTCCTTACCTCCCTGACTCTCACACTGAGGAAGGAGTCTGATTTTCAACACCGTAATTATGATGAAGTACATCCATCCTAATACCCTAAAACTGGTGCTTTAACTAGCTCTAAGAAAAACAAAAGGAAAAAAACTAACTGGATTACTCTGCATGATCATACTCTCTAGAAAGTCTATATAGTCACTTTATGTATTTGTTGTACAGAGCTATTCAGTACAACGGATGAACTTAGCACATGCTGATAACGACCAAGGAAATCCTGTTACAAAGTGCAATGCTGCTTAGCTGCATAAGTCTACTCACATAGTTAGCTTGTAAACAATATTCCTTAATAAGATCTTCTCTAAGTTATTCTACAAAATGATTTGTACACAATTATTGGAAATCTCCACTTTAGAGTTCTTCTGTAAACTGCATTTAATACTTTTAATCAAAGTGGCTTGACAAGATGACTAAGCAGAGAAAAATGCTTGCTGAGCTAGCCTGGCTCAAGAATTCAACGTGGAACACAAATGAACCCGTACTCTCTAAAATTACCTTCTGACCTCTACATATCCACTATAGCATGTGCATGCTTGAACACACATAATAATTAAAATATTTTAAATGTATTTTAATCAACAACTCACTTACAGAGAATACTAGAATGCCTGGAATCAGTTACATAGACTTTCCTACAAACTAAAACTATGTGTTTATGAGTAACTGAATCTTACCTAAACAATTCTTGAAACTGTACTTTAATTTCATCTTTTTTGTTGGTGGTGGGTTTTTGTTATTTGGGGGAGAGGGTTCTTGTTGTTGTTGTTTTGAAACAGGATTTCTTTGTGTAGCCTAGGCTATCCTGATACATTCTCTGTAGACTTGGCTGGCCTAGAACTCACAAAGATTTACCTGCCTCTGCCTCTCTAGTGCTGGGATTAAAGGCATGCACCACCAGCACCCGGCTAATTTTGTCTTAAGGAGCTGTTTAAACATAGTCATAGTCACAGAAAATAATGCCATTTAGTAAATTGTCTTTAAGTCTCCATTGATAATTCACAGAAACATCAAAGTCCACAGACCCAGAGACCTACTTGATAGTTTTTTCTAATCACCTCCACTCTGATTATAATAGTAGTGTGTCAAAGGCCTTTTAAAGAAACTTCGTGAGGTGAAATTTTAGTTTCAGTGGTTTTATGAAACCTTTCAGGTCATAGTACAGAAATACTAAGGCAGGCTCTCCTGTCTGGTGCTTGAGAAAGGATGGAGCACACACTTTCCAGGAGAGAACTGAACTCCTTCTCACCTGCATCGACGCTCCTTCCACCCGAGCCACGCAGGCCACCCGATCCAAGAAAGTGACTGCCACAGGGACCGCCACGAAGAAACCTTTGCAAAAGGCCTTGAAGCATCTTCTCAACCAGCCTTGAGACTGTGCCATACCTAGGTGTACAAAGACAACAGGTAGAAAATTAGCCTAGAGAAAACGGATAAGCAAAGCTATCAAAGCAACACAGGAAAACTAAGAGTTGGCCGCTCAGTGGTGGGGCCTGTGCTTAACATCCACAAGGCCTTAGGTTTGTTCCTCAACATCATAAAAGAAAGGAAAGTACAGCTGGAGAATAGCAACCCGGCTTCTTAGCATATTCCAGGTCCATGCCTAAAACTATTAGGTAAGTCTGTTTGGAGTCCCAAATGGGAAAGGCATGGATTCAATTATGTCTTTTCAGCTTGTCTACGTAAGAAACGTCAGTGGAAAAGTTAGAAAAAAAAATATTCCAAAAGTAAATCCTTTTCTGTTGCTCAAACAGTATAAAAGCATAATCTTATTTTCCTAATAGAAGTTTCGTGAGACATGTATTTAATGGTTTCAGAGGGTATTTCAAATTCCCAGAGTGTACCCTTACCAGCAGCATCACGCCCTGCTGGCTTTCTTCCCCAAGTTCTGAACATACTGACAGCACTGTAATGAGAGGATACCCTGCCCTATCAGGCAAGACTTCCGTTCTCCATTCCCTGATAGTCTCCCTCTTCCCTGCACCTTTATCCAAGTGCACCCATCATACACGCACTATAGATACCTGACTCACATCACACAGCAGTGATGATAATGAAAAACAAGATGTCAGACCCAGCAGACACAGGCCCATTCAGACTGACTCCTGCCCAGCAGAGACAGGCCCATTCAGACTGATTCTGCTGACCACTGGCTTTCCAAACAGTTGTCCTTTGACCTTCATACTGCCCTGCTGGAATTATAATGCATTTCCGGAGCACATGACAACTTTCTATTTCCATGATACTCTGGAAATTGGCAAACAAGGTCAGGCAGAAGTGGGGAACAGAATTCATAGAGTGGAAGCCTCCTGGAGAAGCTATAAATATTCTGCCCACTTATTTAACACCTAAACCCTCATTTATTTCACCTGCTAAGACTTACAGGTTGGAGTTGATCTCAGAAACTGAACCTCCAGATCCTCCCCTTCACTGAGCACTGGAGGAAAGGGAAAGGGAAAGGGGAAGGGGAAGGGGAAGGGGAAGGGGAAGGGGAAGGGGAAGGGGAAGAGGAAGGGAAAGGGGAAGGGAAAGGGGAAGGGAAAGGGGAAGGGAAAGGGGAAGGGGAAGGAAAGAAGAAAAATGGTAAAGAAACCTATCTCTTTACTTAACCTGTGTAGTTACGGGCTTGCCTCTGAAGACCTGAAGAACCAAAATTTGGCTCTGCAAAATTTGGTTAATATTAGAAACTAAAGTAGCTATCTCAAGCTATAAAATATAAAGTATGAAAATATAAAGTATGAAAAGTAACAAAATAAAAAGGTCCTATGCCCCCAGCATCATGAAGGCAGTTTTCAACTGTCTTGCACAACTTTCACCCAGGAATATACCACTTCCTATCATTTAAAGCTGCTGCTGGAAAACAAGTCCTAATACAAGAAGGAAGTCTGTGATAGCTAGGGAGGAAATCACTGCATAAGCAGTCAACACTCATGTATCCTTCCCGGGGCCTATAACCATGGGAATAACAGTCAGATTTACTAGGAATCCAGAGATTCCCCCTCAGTGCCTCACACAATGAAAAACAGTATAATAAAGGATCAAGAGATGCCATCCCATCCTGTTAGACCAAAAGAAGCAGTCGTGTAAATCAGAATGCCCCTGGATAAAAAAGATAAATTACATTTGTTCACTGCTGTATTTACACAGGATCCGTGTACAAGTCAGGACCAGAAAAAGGAAAAGATAGAAGAGTCACAGAGAACTGATTTTTCTTTCTTTCTTTTTTTAACACTCATAAAATTCCTTCAACTGAAAACTTAAAAATCAGCTTGCTTCTCAGGAAACTTAAGATTTCTTGTCCTCTTGAGAGTAGATCCAGAAGGTGTGAAAAATGCAATTAGACCAAGTATCTGCTGGAAAGGCATAGGCTAAAACTTGATTTGGTCTTTTTCTTCTTTTTTTTATCTTTTTCTTTTTTTTTTTTAAGCTCACACACACACAACAATGCTGGGACAATATTGATTTCATAGAAACGGCAACAAGCAAAAACTATATGAGAAGACAAGACATGTTTTGGTATGTGTGTGTGTGTGTGTGTGTGTGTATGTGTATGTATGAATGTGCGTGTGCATGTGTGTGTGTGTGTGTGTAGGTATGTGTGCATGTGTGTGTGTGTGTAAGTATGTGTGTATGTGTGTATGTACTTTGGACCCCACAGCATCATGTTTTAGATGGTTGGCCATGCAGCTGAAGGTTCTACCTCATCCCTGTCCCCATTCTCCATTTTACTCCCTCTGATCTCTGACCTCTAACCTCTGACCTCTGACCATTGTCCTGATGAGAGCTGCTCCAGCAGTTCCACAACACACTGAAACTGTAAGCAAAACAAATCTCCCTGTCCTTGAGCAGTTTGACGTTGGTCATAACACTAACATGAGAAGAAGGGAAAAAAATCTGAAAAATCCATGACAATAGAGGAAGGAAGGGAGAGAAGTAAGCATTAAAAAAAAAAAAAAAGTAACTGGGGACAAGAAAGTGTGATCAATGAGTGAATGCATTATACACATGTGTGAAAATGTCACAATGAAGCCCAATAGTACATATTAGTTAGTATAAACTAATAAAGAACACTTAAAAACCAGGAACGTGATAGCCAAATTCTTCCCAGATACTTACATCTCAGGATTTTCTTTGGGGAAACTATATAATTTTAAAGGAAATATAAACTATATGATTTTAAACTATATATATTTAAACTATGTAATTTTAAAGGAAAACTTGAAGATTTAGTTTAACTTTGTAATTAATTGCATGTGTGGGGCTGGAGGGTGTGGACACACATGAAGTAAGTGCCTCTGAGACCAGAGGAACAGAAACCACCGATGCTGGAGTTACAGGGGGTTGTGAGCCACGGAGCTCAGTGCTGGGAACTGAGCTCCGGTCCTCTGTAGGAGCAGCGTGTGCTCCTAACCAGGGAGCCATCTCTCTAATCCCTGAACGATATAATTTAGCCATTACATACAAGGCAACAAAGAGAGGCTCAGGAAGAAAGAATGTTGGTGTATATTTGACAACAGCTGATGGACTCACAGACCTGCCTCCTAAGTCTAGGGGAGTACTTCATTTTATCTTGAGGGAATTTTTCCTTTGTGAGATTACTAGAGATGTGGACTGAGAGCCCACTGCTTTTCAGACTACAACAGAACAAAACATTCTCCAGAGTTGTCTACCTATGGCAATAGCTTTCAAACACTGACCACAAGCAACATGAAAAACACTGTTTCCAATCCAGTATTCCTCACACACATGCACATTTCCACAAACTCCCACACCAAAGAAAGAAGCAACTGAAGAAAAAAACCCACAAAACAGCACCTATCCAAAGTCTGTTATATTTCATTTTTAAAAAATGCCTACTACTTGGGCACAGTGATGGTCTACAGAGTGACTGCCAGTCTAGACAGGGTTACATAGTAAAACCCTGTCCCAAAACAAAAACAGCTGCTAGGTACAAATCAAGAAATTCTTTTCTATCATCTACCCAAGGATCTTTTCCTTCATCTCCACCTAAACTGAAATATGAATATCTTAATAACTAACCCCCTTTGAAAACCTTCACTATATGACAAGGGGGAAATGACCTTATGTGGCCTGGTTCCTGTGTAATGACTGCAACTGTCATTATGGTATGTATGTATGTGCGATGGTTAAAAAATGAAGAGCAGTAAGTCTTTTGCAGCTCTCAATATATGTCGCATAATCCCAACATCCGCCCTAACCTGTAATCTTTTATATCAAATTTGAAATAAATGTAACTGCAGACGAACTTTAGAAATAAGCAATTTAAAAACATTTTTCATTCCTACTTAACCACCAACTGTAATCTTAAATTTATGTATGAGTCCCTACATCTGGAACCCAAGGAAAGGGTCTGGCCCAGGGTGCTGAATGTTGCTCCCATGAGCATTTTCAAGCGCTATATCAAGGAAATAGGAAGTCCATTTGACACATTTCATTCAGTCAGTCAGTCCCAACTTTAATGTGAGCCCTTAATATAACGAATTTCTCTTCTGTGATATATTCCATCTATAATCATTTATTAATTCCCTTTACAGACATCCACAGTATATATAATAATCTTTTAAACAGACTCACCAATGGCCCAGAATGGTAATCCATATGATTTAATGATAAAATAATTTTGATATTTTTTTCAATTTTATTTTTAAGATTAAACTTTATGTTAAGAATGTTTTGCCTGCTGTATGTATGTGTAACACTCCCGGTACCTGAGGAGGTCAAAGAAAGCACTGGATCCCCAGAAGTGCAGGGGTGGATAGGTTTGTTTGTTGGCTTGTCTCTCTCTCTCTTTCTCTCTCTCTCTCTCTCTCTCTCTCTCTCTCTCTCTCTCTCTCTCTTTCTCTCTTTCTCTCTTTCTCTCTCTCTCTTTCAGATAAGGTCTCACTATGTAGCTCTGGCTATTCTAGAACTCACTCTATAGACCAGGCTGTCCTTGAACTCACTGAGATCCACCTGCCTCTGCCTCTGAAATATTGGGATTAAAAGCACGTGCCACTGCATCAAGTCCTGCATATTCCAGTGCACCTTAGCCTCATTCAGATGGAAGAGATGAATTTTCCTCAACTTTAGATTTCATTAGCTCAGTCTCTTTGAAAACACTGCTAGCTGGAGCTGCTTTTGGATTTTTAATATTTTTTGAGGTTCTTTTACTACATGCTTTACAGTGTATGTTAGTTGTTCTTTTGCTGCAGTGAAAGAATACACTGAGGAAGTTTTATGGGAGGAAGAGCTGGCTGTTTTTTCCTCACAGTTTAAGAAGGTTCATCACGTTTTTCACAGAACTGCCACTAGGATAAAGTCAGAGCAAGGATTCTTCAGTTAAGGGACTATCAGAAGCATGAGGGAAGCATGACTACTTGTGGCATTAAGATAGTGCTCCAAGCCAAAGGAGAAGGGTTAAAGTAAAAGCCAACCTTGTGAACAAAGTGAGAGGTTGATGCTTTCAGATGCTCTTAGGGAAGGTTCAGTACAGTCCTTTCTTCTCTGGTTGAAGAAGGACCATACATCTCATGATAATAGAATACTGTTAAAAGATTTCAGCTACCAAGTTCAGAGGGAACCATATACAAACCAAGAAATGAACACTGCATTTCCATGTCCATGCATAGCTGGTGCCACCTTCATGGCTTTGGGATTGGCCTGACTAGGGCAACAAAGGAAGGAATGAAGGACAGACACTCAGATTCAGAGATACAGAAAAGGTGGGTTTGGACAGGTTATGTATTCTGATGGAGACACATCAACAGTAGTCCAGAACTCAGAGTAATAAATGTGAAATTATTGAAAGTGAGTGTGAAAGAGGCTGATTTATTGTCTATAGCCAAAACAAGAGGCAGATTTAGTTCATCTTGTCGGGAGTCTATATGGGGGAGCAGTCCCAAGCAGTGAACATCTGGGAAGAGGAAGCTGTGCCTGACACTTTCTGCCCTTTGTAAACACCAGGGGAAGGCCTTGCCATCTCCCTGAGACTGGCCCAGGAAGGACTTTGTCATCCCAACAGTAAGGCACTGGGGTCCTGTGCATGGCTGTGCTCATGACATCTGCTCTCCTGTCTCCCCCTTCTCTTAAATGCTCCAGTGCAGCTTAGCCTCGAGTCCAGTGGAAGTCCTGCGTGGTCTACGGAATTCAACAGAAAAGGGACAGAAACGAAACACTGGAGGCTCTCACCAGGGTTACGAAGGTCATCCTATTCAAAAACATGAAAACCTGAAAACTTGTTAGGTCTTCCCTCAGTTATGAGTCAGTCTCTCTCCTCTCCTCTCCTCTCCTCTCCCCTCCCTTCCTCTCTCCTCCCTTCCCCTCCCCTCCCCTCCCCTCCTCTCCCCTCCCCTCCTCCCCTTTCTCTCTCTCCAGGCAACTTGTAAAGCTGAGCCCTGAAGTCTGGGTACAGTTCTTCAGGACCCTGGCAAATAGCAACAATGGTTCCCCATCGCACTTTGTAGGGCAATTCTCTCCATGCCCTTAAGGAAAACGATATTAGTTTGCCAGTAAATTTGTAAAAGACAGTGTAGTTGCTTGCCAGTCCCTTCATAACCCAAGAGACAGGCCTTCACAGCTAGACTCCACCTTGGATCTGATTTGAGGGAGCCAGCCCTTTTGTGAGACACCAGCCTTGGATCTATCGAGTCACAAGTAAGACTCCACAAACAAAAAGAAAAAATAAATGAAGACATGCAGGCCACTGAGTCCAGCAGCAATCCTATTTCTTCTCCAAACGCACTGCTCACTCCTCTGGACATATCTGCAAAATAGTCTGAAAACCAACAAAGTTGCAACGTTCTCATCCCACCTCCAAGACTCCTCAAAATCTGTTGCAAAGTGTGAACATATAGCTACTAGCTCTGGATTCTGCCTGCCCTACGGCTCACACTGATGCACAGAACATGCTCGACTCAACTTTATTTAAGCACTTCTTATGGGAACATCCCTTTGCCTGACTACAGTGAAGAGTCAAGTTCCCCATGCTGGTGTCACTTGTTATAACTTGCACTGTAAGGACTGCCCTAACTGGGGGCACAGAGAATGAAGACATTCAGAAAGCTGGGGTCCAGTGGACCATGCACTTCGATGGAGACACACTAAAGGCAGCAACCAGGAAACTCTGGCACTGAGGTCCTTGGCCTGGTCATACTCGTATTAACAATACCTATTAACAATACCCATTCACTCAGGTCTTCATCCGTTCCCATACATACCAAATCAAAATGTTAACGTTCTATGGCATTGACATTTTGGTAAAATTTATCATTTTTGACCTTATCTACATGCATTGCCAAAGAATCATCCCAATGACATCTCTAGATTTTTGTTCATATTTTAAATGCTGACAACTACCATATAATGAGTACCTAGTGCCAGCTTCCTCTCAAAATACAAACTTTAAACAATAACAAGACAGCACTAAAATAACCCACATAAAAAGGAAAATTGTTTTTCAGCTCCCTCGTTTGACTAGTAATGTATGCAAGCGATGAAGGTTAAAGCTTTGCTTCTGAGAAAATTATTGCTTAAGAAGTAAGCACACCTGGTTCATTGCTGAAGTACTTAAACTGAAAATAATTTTAAATAAGCTTTCAGATTCAGGTGAAACTGTATTTACCAGCTGGCATTCAGCAGCTGTAAGTGAAGGCTTCTCGGTAACGCTGACCTCAGCCACATAAACACCCACTATCAACTCCTCCTCCTCTGTAACAACTCGTTATGGTTTGATAATGCATGAACTCATCTAAAGCACTCTACCTGTACAGAGTGACCAGTCAGGTATCCACAGCAACACGAGTAATAAACAGGTGCCAACCATCCCAATTATAAACACTATAAAAGTTGTATAGAGAGTCTGATGGCAGGAGGAAAGCAATTAGCACCTTAGATAAAACTTAACTTATAATCTGGTCAGTCATAGTAGCACCTTAGATACAACTTATAATCTGATCCGTCATAGTAGCATTTTGAAAAAAAGATCAAGCTATCAATATCAGACATTTTTCAAGAGGGATACATGAATATCCGTCATGCAATTCCAAAAGCATTCAAAACACACTCGTGCACACAAAGGTGTGTGTGCCCATAGATACTGGTCACCATATTTACATAAGAAAGATAACTAAAGGCTATCTTTGGGTGATCCAATGAAAGAGATAAAGAATAAAATAGACTGCCAGGCAGTGGTGGTGCACGCCTTTGATCCCAGCACTTGGGAGACAGAGGCAGGTGGATTTTTGAGTTCGAGCCCAGCCTGGTCTACAGAGTGAGCTCCAGGACAGCCAAGGCTATACAGAGAAACCCTGTCTTGAAAAACTAAAAAAAAAAAAAAAAAGAATAAAATAGACTATATTCCTATGAGCTAAAGAGATTAAGGAATGCACAAAGGAAGTAAAAGATACAGAGAAAGGTCAGGCTAGCCCAAAAAAGTAAGCCAAACCCAAGCTGCTTGATTCCATGTGAGAAAAATGAAGCAGAAAGTCAGTTAGGCAGTCCTACTCTCCGGACAAGACTACAGCCCTCCTAAGCCCCAGCTCCAGCTGAGAGTTCTTGAAAACTGCAATTTCTCTAACAGATAGGACAATGGTAGAAAGAAACCCCACTCTGTCAACTCTAGGTGACTGGAAGCCAGGAATAGGCAGAGTCCTAAAAGAGACCCCACTGTTAAAAACTGGGCTACTTCAAGGACCTCATAGCAGGGAACATTTTGGGTCAAGGGGTCTCAATTGAACCTGGCCACAGCAGAGGGAAGGTCCAGAAAGGCAACTGTAGAGAGCAAGAGGTCTGGATGCTGACACACCAAATGATGCAGGTTGCAGGAGGCTCAGATCAATCAAGGGAATACACAAGGAAAGGCTCTACCCTCAAAAGCCAGGGGCAGACCTCATCAACTGAGAAGCACCCTGGAGTTAAAAGTTCTCTCTACCTCTCTTCATAAAGCCACCAGAATTCAATCCTGGGTACAAGCGACAGATGGCATTATTGAAACATATTCTCACTACCAAACACCAAGAGTGCACCCACACCTCACAATAGACACTGTCTTTCTTCATGGGTTGGGGAGTGCATAAACCATATTCTGGCCATAGCATACAGTAAGAATAGTTACCTAAGGAAAGAGTTCAGAGACAATGTGTGTTATCACACACAAGGTCCTGGCTTTAATACATAGCACTGCACACAAAATGTTTTTATTAATATACATAAATCAATAAAACAGATACCTCTTTTGTCTGACACAGCATTTTTCACTCAAAAATTCTCAAAATGTTTAAGTGCAAAGATTTTCAAAAATGAAAAAGAATAGAAATATAATAGCGTTAGCTTTATCAAATGCTGCACTTGGCAAAGAGACTCACTGAAGGCAAATCTTGGGAAGCTGATTAAATAGTCCTTTACCTTAACTTAACATTGCATGCTTAATACAGAAAACTGTAAGTCTTTACTGTTAAACTGACATATAACTAGATACGAACACACTGACATGACTCAATTTTGAGTCAGGAATATTTAAAAGCAAACTATGTTTGAAGCTATGCTTTAAACTAACTAGCAAAAATAAAAAGACTGCCAGAAAGCAACTAGGAAGAAGAAATGCGTAAATGCTTCCTGAGTTCAGGCTAAGGGCAATCTTCAGCTTGCTCACTCTGCCCTCTGCACCAGTGAAAGTGCAGAACCCACCCCGCCCGTGTGGGTCTAGACATATTAAATAGAAGAAGCATCAACAGAGGTCAGGGCAGTAAGATGCTGGTGTTCAGATCATGGGTCATTTATAACAGGGAACTCATCTCATGCGAGAACAACTTGCCTAGCAAGCATGAGGCCCACAACTAAAAATCATAATGTGGGGTAAGCTGACAAAAATAAGTGAATTATTAAAAAATAAGGCTATAGGTAGAAGCCTTTAAAAAGGCCTACTGTAGCCAGACAGCGCAGCAAGCGTCTCTAAGCCCAGGACTTGGGTCAGCAGGGACTAACAGGCCCCTGGAGCTTGCTGGCCACCCAGCCTAGCTGAAACCAAACTTGAAGGCTCAGTGAAAAGCTTGTTTCATAAAACAGAGGGGGCATAAGCTAGAGTAAGATACCCAAAGTCAACTCCAAGTCTACACACACACACACACACACACACACACACACTCCAACACACACACATACATGCAGAGTCAAGAGTGTTCATTATAAAATCTCTATAACTCTTCTATATGGTTAACTCTTTCATCAAAATGGTAGAAGTAAAATACAATTAAATTACATTCGGTAAGTTTTTTGAACAAGGAGAAAACATATTTATTGGAGAACAATTGTATTTGGGGTAGTGAGAACAGCGGATGGCAGGCCTTTTAGAAACCACATAAAACAAAATCCATGGCATTTCAGTGGGCATTCTGAGAAGAGACTCAAACCAGTCTCAACATAAGACAGCCTCACCCTGTGACATATTTACAACAAAAGCACCATCTCCAATTTCAGCAGCTGAAATGCTATAGATTCCGAAAAACAATTTATCATAAAAATTAGTTGAGCTGTGAGTAGCTTTTTAGAGAATGAAAAAAATCCAATTAAATGATAACCATTAGCAAAGAAAAGCTTGGTAAACTTTAAATTTCAATAATCCACAAGTTTGAATTTTAACATTGTGCTATCTTTTTCTAATTTAATACAGAAAGAGTAACACAGAAGCAAAAGGCAATGTGGATTTTAACCCAGCAATGTGGCAAATTAATTACTTAAATATAGGTGAAACCAGCCAGGTATTTATCCACAGCTCAAACAAAGGCAACTGGTGGAGTTTGGACTAATTTCTTCCTAAACATATTTATGCACAAAGCTATATTTTTAATTAGGAAAGAATATTACTTTGTAAGGGTAAAAATTAAAACAGCTCAGCAGAGACCACAAACAACTT
>NW_021604633.1:15180335-15206255 GCF_004785775.1 Grammomys surdaster | reverse complement strand
TCCTGGGGTCTTCATCGAAATTCTCTCCCCTGCGTGGGATGAGTTTCAATCCAAGGGCCCTTGTTAGTAAACTGCCTTTTGCCATTGCATCAAGTAAGTCTCTTGTGTCTCCTTGGGTGCGCGCTAATTGGGACTTGAGTTGGGGTCCTCTTTCTGGGTCCTTACAACTTCACTTCACACTATTAGGAATACTTATAAAATAACATAAGTAAATGGTGAATTATTTATTATTTGGGTCATATTAAATGTGCTTTATAAAAATAAAGCGTATAATGAAAACAATCACTCACTTCAATTTAAAAAGAAAAAACTCAACAATCTTTAAAAAAAAAGAAGAGGAAGTAGAAGGGGAAGGGGAAGAGGAAGGGAGAGAAGGAAAAGGAGGAGGAGGAGGAGGAGGAGGAGGAGGAGGAGGAGGAGGAGGAGGAGAAATAGGGCTAGCAAACAGCTCAGCAGAGAAAAGAGCTAGTTGCCCATCCTAATGACCTGAGTTCAAACCCAGCAGCCCACATAAGGGAAGGAGAGAATACACTCCCTACAAATTGTACTCTCACCTCAACTCCTATGTTGTGGTACGTGACCCTCCACACACAATAAGCGGGTAAATAAACATTAATTTTAAAAATGAAAGAAATACGATTACGAGAAGAAAAAAATAAAACAGTAGTCAGAACCTAGACAGCTCAGACACAAAACAAACATGCTCAGGCAGTGTGAGGGAGGACAACGGAAGACAGCGACAGAAACGGGACGCACGCAGGTTGTGTACGAGGAGAGGATCTCTTCCGCGAGCTTTTCCTCCTTACCTACCTCACACTCTTTCTCACTCAGGTCTCTTGGATATTTGTCACAGCAAGCAACTTAGGTCTTACTTTGGCTCTAAGGGGTTCATTAGGGATCAACAGTGGATCCAACAATCTTTTTGTCTGTGTTTTAGTTTGTTTTGGAAGATCTTGTCTCTCCGGCTGGGGAGACAGCAAATAAAGCCTCACCATGCGGATAGCAAGATCAGAGCTCAGATCTTCAGAACCCATGTAAAAGCCCAGGGGGCATGGCAGCCTTTATATGCATGACGGAGAGATGGCGTCTCTTGGGTGAACTGTCTCCTCTGACTAGAAGGAACAATGAATGAGCTCTGAGTTCATCAAAAGACTCTGCATCAGTACATGAAGTGAAGAGAAACTGAGTAAGGCAGCCATTGTCAACCGTGGGCAGTACCCAGGTACACACATGTCCAACTGCATACACATGTATGCATACACAAGCAAACACTCATATACCACACACGCACACACACAGGCACACGTGCACGCACGCGCGCACGCACGCGCGCGCGCGCACACACACACACACACACACACAGAGAACATGGTCCCAGGTTTTCATGATAATCATATATTGATTCATACTCTTGACATTTCAAAATGTTGCTTACTTTATTAGAATAAAATTGTCTAAAAATATATATAATGTAAAATTTTTAATGAGAAATACATAAAGTTTCGTCGGGGTTTGGGGTGAAGTAGGAAGGCTTCTCAAATGCCAGACCACAGACACAGCTGAGAAATAACTGTTTCCCAAACAAGGATGGACTGAAAAATGTCATGAAATTAGCAAAGTTTCACCAGCCTGGGACTGCTAGGACTTTTCATAAAATGAGAAATATCAAAATTAAACTCCTGCAGCAGGGAAGGACATTAGGGTTCTGATTAGTCTGTCAAAAAGAAAACCTGTCCAAAGCATCGTTGGAATATTTGGAAAGGTGCCCACAGCCCATCTAGGGCAGCTGCAGGTCTGCAGGGAGCTTACCTAGCAGTGAGCAGACTCAATACTGGATGAAGATGCAAGCCAAAGGAAAAGATTTATGCAATTGAAGACAAAAGAAAAAGAAAAAATTAATTAAAATTTAAAAGCCTCCTTTGTTATGTGCCTGGGATGACTGGGGTACTGTTAACTTCAAAGGACGATGCACACACCTGCATCACAGGCATTACATGCTGAAATGACAGCGAAGTCCAAAGTGGAAATAGAAGTTAAAGAAATAAATCAGTAAATGACTACAGCCAAGAGGCCTCAGTACAAAGAAGCTCGCTCAGGCTGTGCAGCCTGAGGACCCAGGCAGATGGAACACAGCACTAACCAGACTCAAGCGCACAGAAAGGCCAAGGATTATAATGAGCCTGTGATGAGTACCGCAGCATATGGGGCTGGGAAGCTAGTGGGACGGGTCCCCACATGAATACCTTCTTCTGACTGTTACATACGCGCTCACACAGTAGAAGATACTGTTCAAGATAACTGAGAAACTGTTTTTGAAACCTGTGAAAAATTTAAACATGCCATGTCCTTAAGTTACTATGTCTATGTATCTGTTCATCAAAATATACAGAATTACTTGTGGAAGCACAAAACAGTGCCAGACAATGTTTAAGGATGCTTTAAAAAGGCATTCATGATAAAACACAATGGTCCCAACTATGTAATACCAAAATGTATGAGAAGTTGAAGACAACATGAAGTATTACCCGGTTATCAGTATTAATTTCCACACATTTTTAGAGACTTGACCACTAAGGTACAATGGCTTTCCACACAGTAGAGTACAGCAGCATGAGGCATTTTACCAGTGTGATGGAAGACTGTTAATAAGTCAGTATAGGGGCTAGAAGGATGCTCAGCTGTTAAGAGTGCTGTTCTTTCAGAGGACTCAAATTTGATTTCCATTCAGCATCCATATATTGGCTCACAAACATCCATAACTCCAGTTCCAGGGAGTCTGGTGCCCCCTTCAAGTCTCCATGGGTACCAGGTTTGCACACAGTACAGATATTCATACAGCCAAAACAGTCATACACATAATTTTTAAAGCCACTACTATAAAATTTGTGATTAATACGGTGAGAGACAGAGAAAGATCGGGAAGGAGAAAGACAGAGAGACACTGGTGGTTTTTAAGTATCTATGAGTTCTCTAACAAGTAAATTACTCAAAGGGTAAAACCTAAAACCTCTACCTTAACAGTGAATAACAGTGAATAAGAGCGATTATTTTTAACACACTATTTACAACTTTGAGAAACTTAGAGTTTAGGATCCAAGAATATGACAGAGAAGTCATTGTATGCATGCAATGAATCATGCCAAAGGATGTGTCAAAATGTTCAACGAGTTGTTTTGAATATAAGTTCAAACTCTGCATGTTGTGGTGGTTTGAATGAAAATGACCCCATAGGCTCATAGGGATTGGCACTATTAGTGGGCGTGGCCTTGTTGGAGGAAGTGTATCTCTAAGAGTGGGACTTGAGGTTTCAAGAGTCCTATCCAGCCAGGCCCAGTGTGATTCTCTCTGCCTTCTGCCTGACGATCAGGACATAGAACTCTCACTTCCTTCTCCAGCACCATGTCTTCCCACCATGATTCCCACCATGAATGATAAAGGACTAACCCTCTGAACTGTAAGCCAGCCCCAATTCAATGTTTTCCTATCTAAGAGCTCCTGTGGTCATAGTGTCTCTTCACGGCAATAAAACCTAAGACATCTATAAGCCAATTTATGTGAAATTTTAGACACGTTTATCATCAAAAGAGCTCAGGAGGGATTAGAGAGATGGCTCAGGAGATAAAGGGGCTTACTATCCTTCCAGAGGATCAAGTGTGGTTCCCAGCACCCACAGAGGGCAGCTCACAACTGCCTGTAAGTCCAGCTCGAGGAGCTCTGACGTCCTCTGCTGGTCTACATGAGTATCTGCACAGGTGGCATACATGCACACAGACACAACGCTAGAATCTTTTTAAAAGACAGCTCAGTCAATGAAAATGATAATGCATAGCAGTATTAATTTTCAGGCAAATAATTTTTCTTCTATTTTTCCATGTCACTTGAAGTTCTAATAATGGGTATATAAATATTTTATATACTAAAGCAAAAATTGATATTACAGTTTCTGTCACAACAGATATTACTTTCTTGAAAACTCACTCATATTCCAGAAAACAATGTTGGTACAACAGGAAAACCAAGTTGGTCTAAATAAAATCTTCCCATCACAGAGAGGTTTGATTACCATCCAGGACAGACTTTCTCACATCAGGGGATATCTCTTAGCGACTGCAGGATTTCCTACTATTCACCTACTGAAGGCAGTTGAAGGTGCAGATGAAGAAACACAAGGTCTCAGCCCTGTCCTCAAAATAAAGGAAAATTGATACAATGGAACAGATTTTTCCCAGATCTATTTTTTTTTATTATTTTGAATTATGTGTCTGTCCTCTCTCTCCCTCTCCCTCTCCCTCCGCATCTCCCTCTCCCTCTCCCTCTCCCTCCCCCTCTCCCTCTCCTTCCCCCTCCCCCTCTCCTTCCCCCTCCCCCTCCCTCTCTCCCTCTCTCCCTCTCCCCCTCTCTCAAATGTGGTGGTGGGGGAGGGAGTCCCCAGAGGCCAAAGACATCAGTCAAATCCCTCTGGAATTAGAATTAAAAGTAGTGGTAAGTTGTCTGATACAGGTGCTTTGAACCCAATTCAGGTCCTTTATGAGAGCCTACAAGGGCAGTGAGTGCCCTTGACCACTGAGCTATCTCTCCAGCCTCAATCTGGAGCTGATTTCTGAGTTGGATAAAATTGGCCTGTGTTAAAAGTGGATGATTTTACAACCGACAACTAAATACAACCAGGGTTTAAGGCCAAGACTTATGGTTATGTTGAGTACAAATGTCTGTGGACACACAGTCTTCGCTTGTTGTTGCTGTTGTTGGTTTGGTCTGGTCTGGTCTGGTCTGGTCTGGTCTGGTTTGGGTTTTTGAACCTATTCTGTTTTGTTAGGTCTATTTATAAAAATTCCACCAATTTCTAATTATCTTTTTCTAATTATCTCTCCTAAGCTCTATTTCCCCTATGAGCCCTTGGACAACATGATTTTCAAAAATTAAGGATTTTCAGAACTCCACATAAGGCAACAGTAGTAGAAATTCTTCTACTATTTTTAATTTAAAAAAAAAAAAGACATGAAAAGGAAAATTCCTAGTGAAGAAAGAAAAAGAGACTTTCACTACATTTAGCTTCACTGGGAAATTATAGTGAAATATACCAAGTACAGGCAAAACATTCTCACTAACACCACACAGTTGAGTATCCACCATTCATATGTAAAATGTGTCACCTCACTTCAAATGTAAACCACAGAATTAATCACTTAGCAACTGTGAGTGAAGGACTGATCCAAATGAGCTTTGAATACAATCCTTCCCCCAGGTAGTATTTCAGAGAAGAGAATGTACACAAGGAAGAATCTGAAACTCCTTTAGATACACTGCATGGTGAAAGAAATGAGGAAAGGTATGAGGTGGGAGCCTGAGTGTTCACTGTGAACAGGAAAAGACATTGGGGAGTCAAAGCAGCATGATGTGGGGGAAGTAATGAGTGTGTCTCAGACACAGCAGCCCCCAGGCTTGCAGGCCTGACCTCAACAGTACTGACTATAGCACAGGGACATGAAGGCACAGCACAAGCCTTGAATATCAAATTCTGCAACAAGGAAGAGGAGTGATCAGAGAAAAGATGGAAGCACATAAAAGGAGCACAGGCTTCTTTCTGCTTGAAGGTGTTCCCACTGAGCACATGCAGGATAACCCAGTGACCTACAGTAGATAGTAAGTACATACAACTGAGATTAAGTTAGCTCATGGTCTGGTCTTGACAATATGGAAGACAGGGATATGCAGTCTCAAATGGTAAACTAGATAATACTAATTTCATCTAAGTAAACCGTGGTCAAAAAAAAAAAAAATGTATGATAAGCCATGTTGTGAAGAAAGGTTTCAGTAGGAAAGGGAAGGAGATGATAGAGTAATGAGGGGTGAAAAATACACAAAACTCATTGAAGGCATGTACGAAACTATCAAAAATTATTGAAAAATATAAACTAAACTAAAATAAAAATATAAGTAAAATGATACATTCACGCTTACACGAAGCTCTCTTTGTAGATTCGAAAAATCTTTTAAATTCATAAGTTGTGATTCTACACTAATTATTAAAGAATAACAGTGGAGCGGAGTTGGTTTTAACTGTTCTGTACCACTCCATACCCTCCCGGAATGAACTTAAGACCAGTAATAAAACAGAAAGCTCCTAAATCTGAGACCGTATGAAAGTGTACACTGTCATACTAGACAAGCCAGGAAACCATTATAAAATGACTCAACCTGCCTTTTGTTCTTCAGTATCCACTCCTTTAACATCAATAACATCTGCTGGGTGCCTGACAGACACTAGACATCATACCAGCTTCTATGCTGGAAGAATGAGGACATATCTGGGTATCTATACAGATACACAAGGTTACACGTTTTGCCTTTGAAACAGTCTAGCATTGTGATAGGTAAGAAAGCCATAAAATTTTTAAAAAGAATCAAAATCATGAAGGAGACTGGTAATCTGATGCCATAGGAAAGTAAACTCTACCTATTCTGGTCTCTTCCATGGTCCTTTGACATTCAAATAGAGACTATCATTTAAACAGCTCTACATGGGACAACATGATAGCTGGCCAGTGTCCTTCTGAAAAGATACAAATCATGTAGACTACCTCCTCACTGCCATCTCAACTCCCTGTTCCTATAGAAGGAGGCCACCTGCTCGGCTTCATGCACAGATGATCAGATCCTGGTCTAATCACATCTGGTCTTTCAGTACCACATTGTATACCCAACACTTTTGTCTCCTCCCTGAATCACTTTTCCCATTTCTCTTCATCTTGGCTCTTATGCATCCTACACGTTGGCCGAGACAACGGTAGATCCAGCAATCCAGTCTGATTCTGCAGGTCTAAGTTAGACGTCCCCTCTGGGCTCCAGCAACAGCCTATAACTCTTCTAGCATAGTATTTGTCACATCTTATTTTCTCATCTTTATCTTCTGCTAACTACACACTCTTGAGAGCAGAGACTCGTTGACTGTGAGACTATAGTATCTTGTCCTTAAATGTCCAATGTTTACTGCCCTTTTACTGAGGAAATAAAATGCTTCCTGTAATTTATTACTACTAGTTTTCTTAATTACTTTAGGAAGTTGACCTCACAAGTCATTACTTTCTTGTCCATACAATCTATCTAAAATCATATTTTGAATGTGATAGATGTTATAAACATATCGTGGGGGTGGGGAAAGGTTGCCCAAGCAGGTACTGTGGCCCTCCCTTCTCAGAGACTGTTGGCCAAGGAGAGGTCAAGAGACTGAGGACAAGGGGAGCTGAAACGACAAGCAAGGTTCAGATGGCTATGAACATGTTGGAAGAACTTCCAGAGACCTCTTCAGTCAGACAAGTCTACTTTACTGCTCCAGGGATATGGTATAGAAGGGCATTTTTAGGAGTAGGGGTGGAAAGGCCTAATTGGTCGCAGCATCAAACAGGAAGGAAGGGATAACTGGCTATAATGTAGCTCCTATTTGTCACATGGGTGGGGAGCCAGAGCAGGACATGTGTACTGAGTTACGCAGCCTTTCAGAGAGCTGTACAAGTGACCCATGTCACTTGTCAGACATGGGTCAGCCACCAGTGTTCAGGGACACCTGCCAAGCAAAGCCAGGCAGAGACAGGGAAGTACTGCTAAGAAAGGGAGTCACTGTTTTGTGATGAGCTCAGAAAGCCATCTGGTCACAGGGTACTACAATCTTAATACCAGGGCTCTCCAACAAGGTACTGAGTTTAGCTTTTTTTTTTTTTTTAATGGTGGAGGTTTAGTTTTGTATTTGGGGTTTCATTTTGTTTGCTTGTTTTGGGTATCCTTTTGAGATAGGGTCATTTTATATAGCTTATTTTGGTTTTCCTTAAAAGTTTTTGTTACTCATTTCTTTGGCTTTGTTTTGATTTCTAAAGTATTTTTATTTTTACGTTTGTGTGTGCACTTATTTCTGTCTTTGTGAGCATATGCAACATGTGAGGACACCCACTGAGGCCAGAAAGAGAGCTGGAGTCACAGGCAGTTGAATCCTTCTCCCTCCTCCCACCACACAGGTGCTAGGAACAGATGTCAGATCTCCTGCCAGAGCCAGAAGCTCTCTCAAATCTGAGACATCTCAGTTTTGCTTGATTTGTTTTCAGAAGCGGTTCCACTATGTAGCCCAGGCTGGCCTTAACTTCATTATGTAACCCAAGCTGGTCTCAAATTCACAGTGATCCTCCTGCTGTAGCCTCCTAAATGCTGGAATAAAGGGAATGGACCACCATACCTGAGAAGAAAAGGTAATGTTAACCTAAACTCTGAAGGATCCCAAGAGTCTCTGATAATCAACGACTGACGCAAACAGGCACAAAATAGGTGGAGTTCTAAGCCCACTGCCAGCTTCAAAGGCTACTCTGCCTTTATCTGTCAGTTTCCTTATTTTTAAAGAATGGAATTCTAAGGAAGACTCTGCTTGTGAGAAATTAACTAAATAAAAATAGGAAAAGTAAAATAAAGTTAAAACCTCTGCTTTAAAAAAAAAATCTGTGGTGGATGGAGGTTTGTAGTGTGAAATTCACATCCTAATGTCTTGCACATTTGTTGATTACACTAAATTCATCTGTCGGGTTTATGGGTCTGTATTTGTGATACAATGAGAAATAGCATTTGAACATAGAAATATCCCAGCAGAGGGGAAAGAAACTAGGGCCCAGGGAATATATTTATGTTCTCATGCAGCTATATCTAAATGTACTTACCTTACTATATATAATGGCATTATTTATATACCAATCTTCAAGTTAATTATCCATAATATATAATGCAAAAAAATCTAATTGAGCAACAAAACAGTCCACTGTCAGTGTCAGCTGTTTTACATATCGCAGACGGATATCCCACCTCACTTGAACTACTCTTAGTAAAAAGGCCACCTTAGATGGAGAAAGGTCCACCAAACTCACATTCAGTGGGAAGCTTTAGCTGCTTGGTGATCAAGAAACACCAAAAGAACAGGCAAGGGAAACTAGGAGCGGCTCATCATTCAGCCTTCAGAAGACCACGCAGGGAATCCGTGTGCTGGGGGACACACTGAAGAGTAAATGAGCAGAGATGGAATTCCCACAGAATTCCTTTGCCAACCTGTGCGCAGTAACAGTGTTGAGGAATGGAAGTCACAGCAACACCTCAGTCAGGCCCCCGGCTCTGCAATCTAACAGTTAGGTGGATCGCAAACCGTTAGAGCTGAACACGCAGTATCAGGAAACCTGGTGAGCTGGGAAGCTACCAACCTCATTTTCTTCTCCTCTGGGAAATCGCATGAGGCTTCTCCCTGGCAGTGCCCTCTTACCTCTCTAGCTCCTTAAACTACACCTGTGTCTGACAAACAGCATTGCTAGCTATCGTTTTATATGATACACCTTCCCTCAAACCCACAGAACTCATCCCTCTGTCTATGTTCTAATGTTCTTAGAATTTCCCTAAGCATTTTCAGGCTCTATAAAAAAATTATAAATGTATCCTGACTGCTTATTTAATTGTAGATAAGGTTTTTTATTGTTACCCATTTACAGTATCGATAAAAAGCCAGCTCGGTATGATTGTGCATTAAATGGCAGACATTCCTTTCGATGACAGCCAGAAGAATAAGGAAGAAAATGAAAGAACAGATTGTGTAACACTGCAAGCCAACAGCCTACCTGATAATGGTAATGATAACGGTAATACGTGCATGTGTCACTTCTAGAGAGGGTGTTCCATTACTCCTCCTCCCACAGTCAACACGAAATTAGGACTGAGAAGGCTTAGATCCAAGTCTCACCTATGCCAAGGAGTAGGCAAACGACGCCATCTTGTCCATATGTTCCAGGTAAGAACAGCCCTCCTTTGAGCTGGAGAGATGGCTCAGCGGTTAAGAGCGCTGACTACCCTTCCAGAGGTCCTGAGTTCAATTCCCAGCAACCACATGGTGGCTCACAACCATCTCTAATGGGATCTGGTACACTCTTCTGGTGTCTCTGAAGATAGCAACAGTGTGCTCACATATATAAAATAAATAAATAATTTTTAAAAAGCCCTCCCTCTGGACTCTGAACTAAGTGGTGTGCCTTCCATGCTTCCATGATGTCCCAGCAGCAGCTCAATACACTCAAAAGTTACAGTCACAGTGATATAACATGACACTGCGATGTCATTTGGTCAGATCTTCATAGGACACATAAGTGTCTGACTAGATACCACGGGGGCAAGGTGCACACTTGGCAAAGCTTCTATGTACATTCCTGTTGTCAGTAACAAAGTACAATTCCATTTATCAAAAAAGCACCAATAATAAACAAAACTTAATTATTTTCATAGTAGCCATCAAAAGGTTATTTTCATCTTAACAGCCCTAAGAATAATTCTCTCCTTTCACCCACTTTGTAAGAAACGTATTTTTATTGTCTCATCAACATCAAATGATACCAGGATTACAAAGGCAGTTACAATAAATGGCTTAGAAAGAAAGTACCAGTAATATTTTGATATATGAGGTAGATAAAAATACATGAGTCATATATAAATTTGGATCGATTTAAATTAGTATCTATCACCTTTGAATAATGAAGTTGTTCAGAACCTAATGTGGCTTTGTTCTGGGGAAAAAAATTCATCCAAAGACCTTTCCTAGCTGAGGAACTTACTAGTGTTAAAATGGTTATTTTACTTCTCCATAGCAAGCAAAACCAGTCATAATAAAATCGCAGATGAAAATCAGTTATAAAAGCTACAGATGAAGCTAGAGCCTGGAGAGATGGCTCTGTGGTCAAGAGCATTTGTCATTCTTCCAGAGGATCTGAATTCAACTCGCACACTCACATGATGGTTTATAGCAATCTATTATTCTAGTTCCAAGGGATCTGATGCATGCACCAGGCATGCAAAGGGTGCATATGCAATATACAAACAAAGCCTTCATACATGTAAAAAAATAATTCAAAAAAAATTTAGCTTGTGGCAGTGGTAGCACTTGGAGACACAGGCTAGATGATCTGAGTTCAAGGCCAACTTGGTCTACAAAGCAAGTGCCAGGAGAGCCAGGGCTACACAGAAAAAACAATAACAAGAACAAACAAAAGAGACAGATGAAACTAACAGACTCCTCCAGGAAATACCTAACATTTAATTTTTTCATTGGCCAAAAATTATATCAATACTTTTTATATTTTGTCTGTACTCATCAGCACCAACAATACATAGACACATAGTCACATAAATCGTGGCAAATGATAGTGAGAATTGTTTCCAGTTTTCAAAAAGGTAGTAAACAAAATCAATCAACGTAAGTTTCCCACAAGTTACGGCTAAATCTACAGACTCTAAAGAAAGTCTTAACTAAGAAAAGAGAAACTTGTAAAAAAAAGTATTTCATTGTGAAACCAATGAAACAAATGTTTCAGATTCATGAAGAATATTTAGTGATATCTAAAATATTCTACCACTGTATTAAAGATAATAAAACAAAATACATGTCATTCTGAGTATCTCATTTAAATGCTACACTGAACCACCACAGTATGACCCCATGAACAACCTGTGGCCTGTTTAAGCACTGTGCCAGGTACCTCCCAGTCAGTCACTACCCCCACTGACCCTAGGGTAGAGTGAACGTACCAAATGCTCAGTGTCTGAAAAAATACAGATCAGTCAGCTCTGTAGAGGTAAGTGTGTCCAAGTGGGGAGAGTGCAGTAACACAGGGAATCCACATGCAACATCAAGTAGTAGGAGAATGTACTCTGGGTTGTCTGTGGATTAGGTAAGGGCAGAGGGCCCTCACCATGCTGTCCTTCCTGTCTTCTCAATGGCCTGCTAGACTTTGAAGTTTTAAAACAAAAGAAGGCCAAAAGACACTCCAAAAGCACTGTGCCCTTTTGCAATTTCTCTTTTCCATTTATTACCTGGACCTTTAAGCATTCAAGTAGGAGCCTGAAAGATTCAACAATATGTACAAAATATAAAATTAGAAGTGCCAGAAAGCAATGTGACCTTTCAGGTACAACACTTCCTGCAATCATTTCATTAATACTGGGAAAACATTTTACAGTGCTCAAAGCATAATCTTCATGTATAATATTTTCAGCAAATAGAAAAGCAAATGCTGTGCAAAGTACTTGAAAATCAACCCTCCTTTAAAATTCAAGCTGCAATTAAGTTTAAACTACTACTGTTTCTGCAGTACTTTACATTACAGTTAAACATTCGACACCACATTAACATGCTCTACTTTTCAAACACAGTGCTGCTGTAACTACCGCCAAACCACCTCGTAACCTACTACACCTGACAGGTCCTACTTATAACAAACTGACGCTCAACTCGGTCATATTAATTGGAGAACAAAAATCTGTATTGACAGGCTAAGGGCATCACTTGGTGATACACACACAAGCACACCAAATAAATAAAATAAACATACAGAGAAATTAAGGAATTAATTAACCAGATAAGAGTGTGTTTTGGCCCTCTCTGTGAATTAAGACCACTCCTAATCTCAGGGCACTAAACAACATATTGTCTAACCAGTCAGACTTTCAGGCAAAAACACCCTATAAACAGGTGCAAATGAGATGGTTAGCAGTCAAAGGCACTTGTCACCAAGCCTGATGACCTAAGCTGAATCCCCAAACCTGACATGGTGGGAGGAAAAAACCCTCAAGTTTTCCTCTGAGCTCCATAAGTATGCCATGATACACAGACACGCACATGCACACAGAAATAAATAAGTGTAAAGTTTTAAAAACTTTCTAAACAATAATAAAAAAAAATAAGTTGTCAGTAACACTGCCATTAAGTTAAATTTTTATGAAAGTATATCCTAGTTTCTTTCTACTGATGTGATGGAACTGACCAAAACCAACTTTGGACTCCTAGGTCCTAGTCACTACAACCCTGACGTAACTGAGTGCAGGGATTTAAGCAGATGAGACAGGACCAAGAAGGAATGCTGCTTCATGCTTATTCTCAAAGGCTTGTTCACCTTGCTCAGGACCACTCGGGTAGTAGTCTACACAGTGGGCTGAGCAGGCCTCCCATCAGTCATTAATCAGGAAAATGTCCCGTAGACATACCCAAAGACCAATTCCTCAATTGAGGTTCCCTTGTCACGTGAGTGTGTGTGTGTGTGTGTGTGTGTGTGTGTGTGTGGTTTACTTTTGTAATTAATTCATTCATTTCATGATTACAAAAAAAATTTTAGTAGATGTCAAACTTTGGCCAAGACTAAGCTTTCTGTTTCATAAGCATGTAGCAATACTTGAGAACGTATCTTTCCCCTTTGACTGAATTAAGTATTTCTAGTAGAAGCTGATTAGCCTAACAACATAAAATTCATCAGACCATCGCTTTCCCAGCAGGAGACAAAATTAGCAACACAAATGAACTCAGAATCAATCTCTCTCTCCTCTCTCTCTCTCTCTCTCTCTCTCTCTCTCTCTCTCTCTCTCTCTCTCTCTCTCTCCCCCCCCGTGTGTGTGTGTGTGTGTGTGTGTGTGTGTGTGTGTGTGTGTATTTGTCTCTCTTCTCCCCTCTCTCTCTTTCTTCTCTTCCTTCCTTCCCTCACCACCCTCAGTGGACAGCATATTTTACAACACTGAGAAAACTAAGTAAACACAAGTAACTACTTAGGAACTCTGTCCATGAACATTAATAAGGTCTCAGGGTGGCCAACCTAAAGGTCACTAACCATGAGTAACTGCCCTAGTTTGGTTTATGTTGATGTGACTAAGACTATAACCAAATGCAACTTGGAAAGGAAAATGTTAATTTTATTGACACTTGGAAAGGGAAATGTTAATTTCACTTATACTTGGAAAGGAAAATGTTCATTTTACTTACATGTCAGGTCACAGACCATTGACGGAGACCAGAGCAAGAGCCGGGAGTCAGTAGTTGAAGAAGCCATGGAGGAACAGCGCTTACTGGCCTGCTCTCCATGGCTTACTGTCTTATACAATCCAGGACCATATGGCCAGAGATGGCACTGCTCACAACGGGCTGGGTCTTCTCCATCAATTCTCAATCAAAAAAACTCCCCAACAGGCCTAGCTACGTGCCAATTTGATAAGGGCATTTTCTCAGCTGAAGTTCTTCCTACTCAGAAGACTCTAGCTCATATCAAGTTGACAAAAACAACCAACTGAGACAGTAGCATTGATGATCAGTTGTGTATGTGCTATGTATATGGAAGTTCTTTACCCATCTTCAGATGCCTTTGAGTTGAATTGTAAAAATGTTTTTGCATTGTTTTGGTTTGTTTTGGACAAGGTCTTGCTGTCACCCTGGTTGGCCTGTGTAAACTAGATTGACTTTGGATTTTTATGTTCTGGATACTGACTTTATCAGATCTATAAGCCTGAGTTCTTTTATAATTTTTTTCTACACCCTGATTTTCTTAGAGGTGACTATAGATAATACAGATACACACTTTGAGTTGAATATTTCTCTTTTAAGTTTTTGAAAAATAATATGATTCTGTGGGTCTGAGTGTGCCTCCTAAGGACAATGATGCTGAAAGCACGGTCACTTAGCTGGTGAGATAGCTCTGTGTCTGTGCAAGCATGAGAGCCTGAGATCAGATTCCACAAAGAAGGAAGTTGATGCAAGTTAATAACCACCACTGTGGGTCAGAGCCAAGGGCATACCAGATCGGAGTCAGTCCTGCCAAAAATGAGAACCACCAGCTCAGAAGAAATCTGTTTTAAAAAATAATAATAATAAGGTGGAGACAGAAGAAGACACCTGAAGCTGACCTCTGCCATCCACAAACACGCACATTAGAAAGTACACTACACACAACACAGACCCACACATTTTAAACAAATGGTCACAAGATATGGTACTATTCAGGAAAACTGCAACCTTTACAAGGTAGGACCCAGCTGAAGGAAGTAAGTCACTGTAGGCATGCTTTTAATGGCGATCTGGGTCCCTCAATCATTTTGCTCTGCATGCTCATTGGTTGGCTGGTTATATAGCCCTGACTGTCCAGGAACTCTCTATATAGACCAGACTAGCCTTAAACTCATAGATCCAGCTGCCTCTGCCTCTGCCTCTGCCTCTCTCTCTCTCTCTCTGCCCCTGCCTCGCCTCCTCTGCCTCTCTGCCTCTGCCTCTGCCCCTGCCCCTGCCCCTGCCCCTGCCCCTGCCCCCGCCCCTGCCCCCCCTCCCCCCCTCTCTCTGCCCCTCTCTCTGCCCCTTTGCACTTCTGCCCCCTTCCCCTCTGCCTCTGCCTCTGCCTCTGCCTCTGCCTCTGCCTTGCATGTGCTAACATTAAAAGCATGTATCATTACACTGGGCTGTGTTTTTACCTCCTACCAAGTATCAGGTAAGTGCCCTTCTCTACCACGTTGCCATTTCCATGACATTCTGCCTCATCACAGTCCAAAAAGAAATCCAGTCAGAACTAAAAATTCTAAAACTGTGACCCCAGACCTTTTAGCATTTTAAAAGTGTTTCTTGGGTATTCTGCTACAGTGAAGAAAGACTAAGACACAGGTAAATTTGAGAACACCCCAAATGAGATGCACAGTGGAAAAGTGGTATTTCATCTCATCCCTCTTCTCTAGGTACCAAGCTCTTGGTCTCACAGGTATTTTCCATGTCCTTAAAATCCCCTTAAGAATCCTGGATATGATGGCACATGCCTTTAATCCTAGCACTCAGGAGGCAGAGGCAGATGGATCTCTGAGTTTGAGGCCAATCTGATCCACAGAACAAGTTTCAGGAGAGTAAGTGCTACACAGAAAAAGTCTATCAAAAAACAAAAAGAGAAGAAAAGAAAAAAGAAAAGAAAGAAAGTATCTTAGACATATATAAGAAGATGCTTATACTCTTTTATAATATAGTAACCTGGTATCCATTGTGTACACTATCTTCTTGATTTAATAATATGTCTTGAAGGCTATTCTGTTTTGGTATATTAACAGCCTTCATTTACTACATATGCCACTATACTTGCTATAGTTTATGACCAACTTTTCGAAAGATAGAGATGTTTCCAATTGAGACCAAGACTAACAGGACAGGAAAGATGGCTCAGAAGTTAAGCGCACTGGCTACTCGTGCAGATTTGGTCCCCAGCACCCACATGGTATCTCATAGCCGTTTGCATGTCTAGTTCGAAAGGATTTGCTGCTCTCGTCTGGCATGCACCAGCACTGCATCCATGTGGTGCGTAGACACACATATAGGCAAAATACCCATACTTATAAAATTTAAAAAGAACACCCTTAAATATATATTATTTCACATAAGTAGATTTTTAGGATAGAGTCTAGAAAAAGAACCAAGCAGTGTGTGTATTTTGTTTTGTTAACTCTTTCAACACAGATCCCCAGGCCCCAATAGCAATGATGGCGTTGCCTACAGCCCTATACCCTTGATAAAATACTGCACTCTCAAAATCTGTTTCGTTACAGATTAGCTGTCAAAAGGTAGTCTTACTGGCATTGTGTTTTCAAATTCTATTATGAGCTGTCCGTATTTATCACACCTTGTGCCATTTCCTACATAATCCTTGGGCTTTTCTCCTAGTGACTTGTTCCTCTCATATTGCTCTGAAACAGCACCGCACGCAACCCCCATTTTTCAATGCAGCATCTTTACACAGTTAAGTTTTAATTTCCTTTTTGGGTTTCTGACCACCTGTCACTTTCTAACCCAATCACCATAATGAAAACAATCACTCTGCTCATAATTTAGTTTCCTGAGCAGGATACATTTCATCGTCCACTCCGTGTTCCACTGGATGCTACACACTTTTCAGATCAATCTTCCTAATATAACTATTGCCACATGGGGTTTTAGTGAAAAATTTTCCCTAAGTCCTTCAATTACTCCTTCCCTGGGGCTTATTGTCTCCTAAGGCTACATTTACTCATCAATAACTGGGGCTAACATTCACATTATCTTTCTTTCACAAAACTTCTTGCCACACACTGAACGCTTACTCCCAAGATCTTAACACTGAGGAAGAAAGGCACTCCCCTGTGTCTTGGTTCCAATAATGTTATTTTGGATGTTTCTTCCTGCTTTCAAAGGTTAACTCAAGTTGTGCTGTCTTCCCTAACACTCAAGATCCCCCTTTACTCAACACTACCTAGCAAGGCCATACTGTTTCACAAAGCTAGAAATTAAATAAATATAATAGACTTTATACTACAGGACCATATGGCAAAGGGAACAGAGAATGTATTATTGATCAAGTTTTGATCAAGATTTTGAAAATGAAACAAAGACCAAAGTAAGAAGACTACATTGCCTTTAAGTCTGGCTGAAGTACAGAGTGCGGATGCTGAAGTAAAAAGAGAAAAGGCTAGAGGTCAAGAAAGGGAGGAGGAGGGTCATGGAGCCAGGCTGGGGTTGATGGGAAGTGAAGGCCAACTGGAAGCAAGAGAACCGTTTCAAGCAAGGGAGTGAGCTGGTCTGAAGGAACCTCACAAAAATCACTGACCACAATCTTGAGCTTAAGCAGCGTGCAAATGTCCAGCTCTAACTCAATCAAACATCAAATCTACTCTTGCCTACCCAGTGAATCATTTTAACCACTGCAGGATGAACGCTAGAAGAGAGTAATGGTTTTTTCCACCTCTTTATCAGAGGGCATGAAATAATTGTTTCCATGAAACTTTTTCACTTTTATTCATTTTATCTGTAGGAGTGTTTTGTCTGCATGTATGTCTCGGTACCAAATTCATGCCTGGTGCTCACAGGGGCCAGAAAATGGCACTGGATACCATGGGGCTAGAGTTACAGATGGTTATGACCAACATGTAGGTAGAGAGATTTGAACTCAGGTTCTCTGGAAGAGCAGCTACTGCTCTTAACTGTGAAGTCACTTCTCGAGCCCTCCATCCAACTTTCAAGTCTTACCAACTTAAAGATAAGACTACTAACAATACAAAATCATAGCTGACTCTTGTAAAAGCCAAGAGGAGCCAGAGGCAGAAGCAGGTGGATCTGTATGAGTCTAAGGTCAGCCTGGTTTGCACAGGAAGTACTTGGCCAGCTAGGGCTATCCAGTGAGACTGTCTTTAAAAAAAAAAATCCAAAATGATCTGTAAGCCTTCAACTGGCACCAACTGCTCACCAATTTTACTCTGACTTCCCTATTTTATGTAAGAGTCAAATCCCTTTTTTATACTATATGTAAGTTCTGGTATTATTAAACATCCTTGAAATTTTCATGAAATATTAGCATCACTGATTTTCTTCAAATTTTGCCAGAGAACCCAGCTGCAGGAGTGGGATATTATTTTTCTTCCTTTCTCTACGGTGACTTCAGCTGCTACAAAGAAAATTTTTATCAAACAAATGTGTCCAAAATGTGAAAAATTGTTCAGCTATGTGCTTCCCTAGACACTCATCAAATCCTCTTCTCCTCATTCTCAGCATGATGTCAAGTAACACCTTTATGAATTGTCTGCATTCTTTCCTATTTGCTTGTGACAATTTCTTTTGGATTGCCAATGTCTACCATAAGGGTTAGTGATTGAATATTCTGGTATCTTTTGCCATGGTATGTCCCATTGTTCTGTCTTTGAACCTATGATGTATTTTGAAAGTAATGGGGGAAAAAAACCTTCAAATTACTAGACATACACAAGTTGACATTCAATATAATGAAAATGCCAATGGCGCTGACAAGAGATGGTATTTACACACTTATCTGAAATGGTTGTGCATTCTCACATCGTAATGGATAAAGTTTGGTCTAACAGTACATTTTGTCACTGACCAGTCTACTTATTGTAAAGCAGAGGAACATTCTGATTAAAACTAGAACTGTGTTTACTGTATTCCTCGCCTGGGGAATTCAACTACACAAGGTTATTTTTATTACCTTCCCCAGAATCTCTCTACCTGACTTGACTTTGCCCTGGAGATTTCAACTACACAGAGACTGGTCATAAGGACTTTAGAATCCAGCCTTTTCCTTCCAGAAAAAAAAAAAAAAAGATGTATCTTTGAGTACATACAGAATGTAGCAACATAATTCATGTCTTTGAAAAGAAAGCGAACATCTCAAGCTGACAAGTGGGTAATAAATAGGATTAGGAACAAAGCACACAGGCAAAACATCTCAAAGCCTCTCACAGGAAGACTCAAGCATGCTCAATCAGAGAGACATACCCAAGAAAGAATGCATCCTTATTTTTCTCACATAATGCTAAAGAACTAACTATCTTTTCTGCTTTTAAAAATCAATTATCTATAAAACTAAAGATTTTTTTTATTTTTTAAAAGATTTATGTATATGATTGTTTTGTCTACATATATGCCTGCACATCAGAAATGGGAATCAGATCCCAAGGCACTACAGTTATAGATGACTGAGAACCACTATGTGGATGCTGGGAATGAACCTAGGACCTCTGGAAGATCAGCAAATGCTCCTAACCACTGAGCTACCTCTCCAGCCCCAATTCTTCATATTTATTTATCACAAATTAAAAACCCTACAAAGAGTTCCAGTGGTTCATTAAAATAATCTCTGATGTGTGTGTTGGCTCCATATTCCCAAAAGGAAAGTTAAGTGAGACAGAAAGAGTTCCTTGATCATGTTTGCATTGCTGATGGCAGAGATCTTGAGGAAGTTTCATAACCCAATCTACATTCTCGATCTTGAGATGATGATGATGATAATAATAACAATAACAAAAATATATTTAATGCCCATTTTAAGTTTTATTATAAAAGTTTTATTTAAAGAATGTTTACAATATTAATATCAGACAGTCATATATACTAAGACCTCAAATATCTACTGTATTGTGGAGATCACAGGGCTTCTTTTACACAAGAGGATCAGACGCATTAAGAGCAAAAAATACGGGCCAGAAAGACGGTTCAGTGAGTAAAGGCACTTCCTGAAACGTGATGAACTCAGTTTGGGCCCTAGGATCTACACAGTAAAAGGAGACAGTTGATTCCTGTAAATTGTCCTTTGACGTGTGCAGTGTTTACATGCAAAGTGTGAAGTAATATCACAACTGAGTAAACTAAGGATGCAAAACCTCTGAGTAACCCAAAAATCAGTCAATGCACAAGGAAGTCCCCTCCTTCAACAGGATCAAAAAAGGGTTTATTTAAATTTCAGCCAGTTACAATTTAAGTGGTTACCTACACATGGGTGCACACAAGTACTTGTGTACAAACAAAAAGAATGTTTAAAAGCTTTAAATTGTAAGGTGCTTCAAATTTCCCTTACACAACAACAGTGCTAACTTATTTAACAAAACTACAAAATCATTCATTATTTGAATTTGACATCAAGATATTCTGTAAACAATCTGTTGCACAGAACAAGGTAAAAGGTAAAGAGAATGGACTGACCACTGTAGGATTCCAACTCCATGGTATTCTGGCAAATGAAGACTCTCAAGGGAACAGAAGTTCCCAGGATTGAGTGGGAAAGAAGAAATGAAGAGAGAACATGGGGATTTTAGATCATGGCAGAGAGATGGCATATTTGTCCAAGCCCACAGGATGCACTCCACCAAGAGAGTACCTTAAGCAATGTAGTGTGGGTGACACTAAAGTATCAAATTAGGTTAGCAGTGGTCCCACACACAGTACTCTGGTGGGGCTCACTGATAGAGCATTGACGGGCATATAGAAGGAAGGAAAACACAGGTGTGGCCCCTGTTAATTCTTCTGTGAGCCTAAGACAACTCTGAAAAAAAAATAAATTGCTTTTTAAAAACCTAAGACAGGGATTGGAAAGATGGCTCAGCAGTTAACGACACTTCTCACCTTTATAAAGGACCAAGGTTCGGTTCTAGCACCTACATGGTGTCTCACAACCATCCATAACTCCAGTTCCAAGGCATCTAATATTCTCTTCTGATCTTCAAGGATGTCAGGCATGCCCGTGGTATAAAAACATACATGTAGGCAAAACACTCATACACAGAAAAAATGATTTTTTTTTAAAAAAGCAACAGTGGCAAACATTCCTTTTCTTTTCTTTCCTTTTTTTAAAAAACTTATTTTTCCTTCCCTGGCCCTCTACTACTGTTTGTAAAGGACAACCTTAGCCAACCACCCTACCTTGCAGGGAGCTCCTTTGCACACACCCAGCGTTCCATGTCATGTCTACTGTGGCCCCTCTTTCCTGCCCATCCTCCAAAGACAGAGAAGAAGCTGGGTATTAAGATGCAGAAGACAGGTCAGTCATGGCAAAGGAAGAAAAGGATTCCTAGAATAGATAATCAGGAAAATCTGCCAGAGTAAAGCAAAAAAAAAAGAATCCCAAATTGCTCTAAGTTTGTCACTGATGTGTAAGATAGGAAAATAATACACCACAAAATTATCAAGAATATACATATAACATTACAAACATTCTTCATCTTTAGATGGATATTTACATCTTTACTGAACATAGTGTCAAAACTGCAACTCAATGGTGACTGTCTTTACAACATGACCTCAAGCTACAAAGCAAAACAATTTTATCAAAGATGACCATAAATGGCACATTTAAAAAAGAAAAAAAAAAAAAGATTTGTGTCAAAATGTCACCACAAAGACCTATTTCAGAAAAAAAAAAATGGGGAGAAAATTACAAAGATTAAATTTTTATGATTGATTACATGGAAGAAAGTTATACACTTTTCTCTTAGATGAAAAAGGCAGTTAAGCACAGGATCACTGAGAGTCTCAAACTCACACAGGTTTGACTCTTGGAGGTATGTGGGTTTGCCTGTTTGCTTGCGTAGGACACTAGGCTAAACAGTCTAAACCTCTGAGTTATTTGAAGGGGTAAAAGGCTCCATTGTCAAATCAGAGACCTCTGAAAGACAGGCATTGATGATGAATTTGGCAGAAGCCACCAACACTGTCTGAGCAAAATACTCCCTACCTTATCTGAAATTTCAGTGGAGTCGCAGAGAATAGCAGTCTACAATTGTTTGGTGAGTATTGCTTGAGCACAAATAAAGTCCAAAGCATTGGGTTAAATGTGCTAGAGGAACACACTAGAGGAGAGTAAGACGTTGCCCCTACCTTAAGGAGTTTCCGGTCTATAGGGCTGGAGATATGGCTTGGGTGGTCGGATGCTTGCCTAGCATGCTCAAGGCCTGAATCCCCAGCACCACATGAACCCACAATGGAGAACTAGTGACAGAAGGGTTAAAAGCAGACTCAAGGTCACCTGAGCTACATGAAACCTTGTCTTCACAATTCCTTTCTGAGAAGTCTACAAAGAAATATAAAACAAGAAAAAGAAAAAATGCCAAAAGAGAGGCAAAAAAAGGGAAAAAAAGGAAACAAAAAAAAAAACTAGACACCAAGAGTTTTTAGAGACAGATCCTATAGGATAAAATATAAGATAAAATTTTGGTGACCAACAGGTCCCTGCTACCACTAATATTATTATTAGTTCTGGTTTTCTCCAATTCAATATATCACTTTTAGACCAAGAGACAAGAGAACCTTTTCGTTATTAAAACCTTTTTGTTATTCCTTATTGGGACCCATTTCAGCCCTGGTTTGGGCCTTGTGGACAAACCAGAGCCTGGCTCAAGTTTTGAGACCTGTCTTAGTCACTTCCGTCCCAGGGTGACTCAACAGGACCTGTTTAGCTCTACCTCTGCTCAGCTGTTGCTGATGTAGAGCTTTGCAATTGGCCCTGTCAGTCATCCCATACCCTTTGTCACCCTTCCCCACCCCACCAAAACCCCTCCTCCCTGTGCTCCGAGTTTATATAAACAAGAGGTTGTTACATCAAAGTAGAGTTCCTGCTCACAAGACTCCCACCATCCCACTCAGCCCCTGAGAGACCCAGCCGGATGGGGACCTCTCTCTCCTCTCACCTGTACCTGCCAGCTGCAAGGAGCCGACAATTCCTTATCATGGATGAGAATTACTTCTTACAAAAGTAATAAAGAAAATAAGGGTAGAGTATAAAATAATTGGAAGAGGAGAAGCAGGGAAAGGAGTAGGAGCAAGATGAGGGAGAGGAAGAAGGGGAAGAGCGGGGAAGTCTAACTAAAGAAATTAGTTGTAAAACTAACATGACACAAAGCAAAATAAGTTCACTTCCATGCAGCCCATAAGTTAGTGGTCAAAGGGAATAGTCTCACTTATGCCACACTCACATGGTGTTTTAATGATTTACAAAGGACTCTCACATACACTGTCACCTAAACCTCAATGTAATCCTGTGCCAGGTTGGGCCTGTTAAAACTCCCATACAGCCAAACCCCACAAGATGCTATCCAACAGGCCTTGCCTCATTCCCATGTGTAGTTTCTCTTTCTATGAGGCCAACAGAATATCTAAAAATGATGAATCGGTCATAAAAACAACTACCCTTTCCATGGTAGTATATTGGCTCTGGAGGAAGCTGGCTCCCATGTATGAAGACAGTCCCATGGAACTTGCCAACACTAACTTGCCAGCCATATGTGCAGGTCACCTTGGAAATGACTCAGGCTCAGCCATGCTCCAATAGCATTAGCTCCAGCTGGCATCTGACAGCAATTCCATGAGACAATGAGAGGGACTTAGGGCAACTGTGACAAAAATATGACTACTGTGTCCAGCCACTGAGTTTCTGATATGTTAGAAAGCAATAGAAAACAAACGCATCATCAAGAGAAATCAAACTAGAACTGAGCTAGAAATTTCCTCCCTACTAGCAAGCTTTCATAGGGCCAGAAGGTGCTACGCAGGCTGCTAGTCGAGAAAATGGATCAATGGTCTTTTGCAGCAATGAGCACTATGAACTACACACCAACCAACCAACCTACCAACAAGATGCGCCTACTGGTGTAACGGTAGCACAACTGCAAAGGGAGTAACCAACCATTCTTGGACTAGCTTTGAAACCCAATCCACAGGTGAAAGACTACATGCCTGATACTATAAACCTGGTCAAAAACCCAAGGCTGGGGAAGTCACAGGCCAGAGAGGGAAACTCACTATTGTTGCTTAGTTAAATTGGCATGGCGCAAATCTATTCTAAAGACTTAAAGATATACCATTTACAAATGCTTTTCTCACCCAGATGCTATGCTCAATCAGAGAAGCATCCCTTTTCCAGTAAAAATGTGGCTAAAATTAGTAAATCAAGATATGTGAAGAGGGGACCTAAAGGGAAGAGAAGGGGATAGTAGGAGTCAAAGGCAGACAAGGGGCAGGAGAAGTTAATAGAATACACTGTACACATGTATGAAATTCACAAAGATCAAAGTCTAATAAAAAAAAATAGTGTGGTGAATGCTCAGTATGGATCAGACATAAATGAAATGGATAAATTCACCATTAATGCCTACATGAAAAATGAGCAATTGCTTGTATTTGTGCTGGCAAGATTTATATCACTTCTGTACAAACTACAGTCATCTGAGAGGAGGAAACCTCAATTAAGAAAATGACTCCACAAGATAGGGCTGTGGGCCAGCCGGTGGGCTAGCTGTGAGCCAGCATTTCCTTAGTGATTGATGGGGGAAGACCCAGCCCACTGTGGGTAGTACCATCCCTAGACTGGTGGTCCTAGGTTCTATAAGAAAGCAGGCTGAGAAAGTCATGTGGAACAGGCCAGGAAGCAGCATCACTCCAGAGCCTCTGCATCAGCTCCTGCCTCCAGGTTCCTGCCATGTTTTATTTTTTTGTCTTGACTTCCTTCAATGATGAACAGTGCTGGGGAAGTGGAAGCCAAATAAACCCTTTCATCCACAAGTTTCTTTTTTTTCCCCAAGTTTCTTTCATTGTGGGGTCTCATCATAGGATCAGTAACTCTTACTAAGACTTATTAAGTACTTAGTAAGGTGGTCTTCTTAAAATGGTCTCAATGAGAAAATTATGGAGTTCAACTATCACAAGACAGAAAATTTTTATTACCACATCTCACTTGTTATGTGTATATTAGAAATTTTTAACAAAACTCATTTTAATAAATAAATAATATTATGTCTAAAAAAAAGAAAACTAAAGCATTCTAACTTTACATATGCCATGGTTCAGGAAACACAACTTCCTATCACAGAGATGCAAGCAGAGAAGAAGCAGGTGGGGGAAGAAAAGAGGAGAGAAGAGGAGGAGAAAAGGATATGAGAAGGGGAGGAGTAAAAAGACAGAAGGTGGGGAAGGAAAATGAGGGGGAATAAGAGGAAGAAGAAAGGAGGAGGAGGAGGAAGGAGGAGAAAGAAGAAGAGAAGAAAGAGAAGAAGATGAAGAATCAAGTGTTCTCTAAAAACCATGGAAGGAGTAGGCAAACATACTCAAGCTGGTTGTCACTCAGAAAAAAATGAATGAATGAATGATTCCGAAAAAAAGAAAAAGCATGATGTCCAGGATGCATACAATTGGACTTTCATATTATCCTATCTCTGGGCTCCTTCCTCTCAGCATAAACACTGACTCTCTCTTAAAGATTTAAAAAACAAAAAACAAAAAAACAAAAACAAAAAAAAAAACCCCAACAACAACAAAAACTGTTGGTTCTAATTCTTGAGGACAAATGAGAACCCATGCAGAACTCTCAGTCAGTGTCACCAACATCTTTATATGGCTATGGTTTCCTTTCTTTGGTTGCATACCTTGAAGAGGGACTGCTGGATTCAATGGTAGTTCTATTTTTAATTTATTTACAACATCATCTTGTTTCCCCTTTTCCTATATCTTGGCCAATGCTGTTTCTTAGCTAAGCGGCCATCTTAATGTATGTGAACACATGGAAAGAACCTAAGCATTTGCTCACATGGAAATGTATAAAAACATGTGGTCTAAATATACAATGAAATATTATATTATTCAGTGTCCTTTTAGAAGAGACGGAGAGAGTAGGGTAGTAAGTAGAATACATGTGTAACCCCAGCAATCATGAGGCTGAGGCAAAAAGATCATGAGTTTAAGCTTGGCAAGACCCTTCCAGAAAGAAAGAAAGAAAGAAAGAAAGAAAGAAAGAAAGAAAGAAAGAAAGAAAGAAAGAAAGAAAGAAA
>NW_021604633.1:15137518-15179935 GCF_004785775.1 Grammomys surdaster | reverse complement strand
AGGAAAGGAAAGGAAAAGACCTGTCATTTGCCGAATCTGAGTTAAGCCATTAGGTTAAATGAAATAAGCCAGAAATAGAAAAGGTGTTCCATAATGCATGAACTCATTTGTACAATCTCATTTGCACGTGAAATCTTCTAAAAACACAGAGAGGAAAAGCACAATATTAACAGAGGAGCAGGATAGAAACGGGGAGATGTAAGTCAAAGAATAAAAAGGAGTAGATAACGGATATAGACGAGTCTAGACATCCAGTGTTCACCCTAAGGACTGAAGTTTAGAACTGTATTATTCTGGGGATTTCTGCTCAATGGATAAGTTTTAACAAGTCTCTTGACCTCCCTGGCCACTCTTTTTTAGAATCCTTGCACCTTTAATGACTGGACGATTAGTTTCAATACTGCCTAGTGCTTACTATACTCAACTATTTTTTTCCTTCTATAACTATATATGTCCTCTGAACACTTTTATCCTTTCCTGTGCATTCAATTTTACCCTCCACATGGCAAGAACTCAAAAAGCCACCTCTGGCCTCCTCAGTCTCCTGTTATACTCCAGGACCCTATATATAAGTTACCTTCAAAGTGCCTTCAGCTCAGAAGCGATGTGCCCATAAGTCCTTTAAGGAATACATTAAAAGTGCATCTCTTCATTCACTGCAGGCAGATCTCTCTGAGTGGAGACCAACCTGGTCTATAGAGAGAGTTCCAGGACAGCCAGAACTATATACTGAGACTCCTTCTTAAAAAAGAAAAAAAAAAATGGGGAGGAAGAGATCTCAATAAAACCACTCTCAAAAGAGGCTAGCAAAAACATGGTTCTTTCTGTGACTCCCACTCACTGAAAAGACTCACCCCCCTAAAAAATTCTCATTAAGGTGTGTCCTTGGCTTGGACTGAGCAAATGAATGTCTCCTTCCCCTACCAGCTCACCACTGTTACCTTTTCTTGATAGTCTCCATATCCTTTCTCAGCTTCACTCCTCCACTACCTACTTCCCCACCACCCCCACCCCACCCCACTGCCACCAAATCCTATGGAAGCTCCTCCTACTGAAGCTGCAAGTCCTGGCTATGGGGTTAGCCTTGATGTAAGCAAGGAGAGGAATCTCTGTTCTCTTGTTCAAGACCTGGAAGAAAAATGAAGCCACTAGTAACCAACCATCTATTTCCCAGCAGCCACTATGCTACCTTACTACCATTGAATCTCACAGCAACTGCAAGTGATTATCCCATCTTACAGGTGAGGAACTGTGCCCCAGGTCACACAGCCCACTCTCAAATCCAAAAGGACTGGCCTCCAACATTTGTCGATGTCCCTCAATGTCATCATGGAAAAGGTGTTTTAGTCATGCTGGATTATCAGAATACAATCTTCTCTAAAACACTACTTTGCACATCAGTTAGACCTGCTTTTAAAATGTGAGGCACAACCCCAGAGGTGTAAAATCTGGGGAGGGCATAACACCAAGGGACAGGACAGCTCATACAAACAAAACATCAAAAACAAATAAACCTTAGGGGCAGTAAAAAGGTTTCTGAGTGCCCAATGACTAAAGTTAATTCAAAATACAATGCGGAACGAATTGAAGGTGTATTCTTGCAGCGCTCACCAATGCTGCGTCGTGAGACTTCATTTTGTACTGGATGTGAGGTCACACCATGCAACACAGAGTGCTACCTGAAAGAGCTCAGCTCGCCTTATAGATGACTAGAAGTTACAAGCTGCAGTGGTTTTCCTGTACATGCAAAGTTTTCTGCTCTTATAGAAAACTCTTTTTAACTTTTGGTTTTCGGTTTTTGAAACAGGTTTCCTCTACATAGCCCTGGCCTTCCTGAAACGGGATCTGCAAACCTGGCCAACTCACAGAGATGCACCTGGCTCTGCCTCCTGAGTGCTAGGAATACAGGTGTGTGCCACCACTGCTAGGTCATAACAGCATAGTTAAGGAAAACAAAAACTTTTAATATTTCCCCATCATTGTTCCTCATAAGTACCAAATCAGTGACTCTGTCACTGTACTATGTTAAATAGCTCATTTTTTGTTTTGTTTTTTCAAGACAGGATTTCTCTGCATAACCCCGGTTGTCCTGTAACTTGCTATGTGGACCAGTCTGGCCTCAAGATCTGCCTGCCTCTGCCTCCTGAGTGCTGGAATTAAAGACGTGCACCACCATGCCCAGCTCTAGAATTGTTGATTTTAAAAATTATTGTTTGAGTTGCTGACTTGACTTTCACGCAACGTAATAAAACAAAATTTTGGCTTGGGGTTGGAATAGAATTTCAGAGCTCATAGAATTGAGATGGTCCTAAGCATATTCTTGTCAGTTTTTAACTACATATTTATGTGAAACAGCATTCTTGGCACTAATGATTATAAAATCAGAATATGGACCCCCTATGGAAAATGCTGAAGATATTCTCAGTCCTGAAGCATGTAGTCTTCAGGCAAGATTTAATTCTTTATGCAAACAAATGGGAACATCTATTTCATTACCATGCAAATTCTCTTCGGTAATAAATGGTGAAGGCATTCACACACCTAACAACTATTCTTCAATGAATTGCCTTATGATTTATTATAATGACATGTTTAATTTACATACCTACTTTACGTACCCTATATGCCAAGAGCTTTTTAAAATTTTGTTAGACAAAGGGAATAAACAGAAAAATTGAAGAATCTCTAAGCAAACATATTACACATCATCTCTAATAGCATGGGAAAGGTCTGAAAGGCTTTGGTACTAAAATCTGGGAAATCAAATGCTACTTGTTATTCTTTTTCGGTAAATTAAGTTGTTAACATGTAAGAAAGTAGGGGTAAAAGTGGACTTTTTAACTCAGAGGCAGAATTTCTGAGTTCGAGACCAGCCTAGTATACAGAGCAAGTTCCAGGACAGCCAGGACCAAGTTCCAAGACAGGGCTATACAGGAAAACTTATCTCAAAGAAAGAAAGATGGAAGGAAGGAGGGAGAAGAAAATGTACTTTTTAAAACAAAGTAAGTTCCTTTTTTAAAATTTAAAAAGAAAAAAAAGGCTGATTTAGACCAGGCTAGCCTAGAACTCAAAATTAGCCTGCCTCTGCCTCCTTTGTGCTTGGAATCACAGGCATGAACCAGGACACTCAATAGGTCCTAAAGTGAGGTTTTGCTTTCTTTAAAACTATTTTTCTTTTACAAAAACCTAGTGTAAAAACTCACCAAGAATAGGAAGTCTTTGCCTGTGTCAACTCGTAAGAACAATAACACTAGAAGACAACTGTGGGAAATGTGCTTCTATGACCAGGTACTGTCATTTGAATAAAACATCACCCTGGGCTTGGTAGACCAGAGCTCATAATAGACATGCCACAGAGTGCAGCAGTACAGCCAATAGGCCTGGAATCCACTGACAAAGTGTGCCCCTTAGCAAAGCGAAAGCAGGTGTCTGCTGTGAAGTCACGTGTCTGAGGACTTGCCTTTCTCAGCTCCAAATGAACTATGAGATACGATAAATACACAGCTTAGCCATATATCAGACCCACAACTTAGCAAAAGCATGACAGTTTGGACATGAAGCATCAGAATTTTTATTATAATGCTTATAAACCAAAAATGTTTCTGAAAAAGAAATCCGAACTTTGAGCACTCAATTAAATGTGGTAGCCTGTCCGTCTCACTCTGTGAATGCTGTCAGATAGAAAGCCTTTCTCTTTTTTTTTTTTTTTTCAAGCTGACACTCTTTAGGTAGGCCTGTGTGGAATGATCTGATATAGGAAAATCAAGCCACACCAGGTGTGATTCCTTGTTTCGGAAATCTGGGGTCAGAAGTATTAAGCTATTCGCAGTGGAAATACTTAAATCAGAGGAGACTTAGTGCTTATGGGGAAATGGGTTCTAGGCTGCCTGGCACTATCCTAAGGAAGATCCAAAAATGATAGGCTGAGCTGGAAAGAGGTGGCTCAGCAGCTAAGAGCACTGGCTGCTCTTCCTGAGGAAGAGCTGGGTTCAGTTCCTAGCATTCATATGGCAGCTAACAACTATCTGTAACTCCAGTTCCAGGGGATCCAAAACCCACATAAAGACATGCAGGCAAAACACCAAGGCAAACAAAATAAAATACGTTCAAAAAGGAAATAAAGCAAATAGAGGGCAATCAGATAGAAAAACAGGTCAGCGAGTATACGCAGGCACTAATTGTCCAGTCTTCTTTTGTAGGTCCTCACCGTTCTATTTAAATAACATCAAATCAAGCAGCATGAATGCTGTACTTGGTCCCAAGTGCAGAACTAATGAAATAAAAACTAGGATCCAAGCCTACAACTAAGAGTGCAGAAACTATGCCCAACATACCGGTACACCCCTATCATCCCAGCACTCAGGAGGCTGAAGCAGGAAGATTTCCAATTCAAGACCTACCTCTGTAACATAGTCTAGTATGGGAAGCTGGGCTGATGTGCTGTGGTATTGTAGTTGCTCAGGGCCTGAGTTTGACCTCCAGCACCTCAGAGAAACAATAGACTATAAATGGCTCTGATACACGAGGATTTTAGGGAGAACCAGAAAAGGAAGAAAGTTACAATTTTACCAAGTAATGGTAACATATATATATATATACATGTGTCTATTACATTGTATATCTCATACAGATAAGTAAATACTTCAGCTGTATGTCTAACTAACATTGAGCTATGTGTTTCATTTCTAAAAGATAAATTCTAAATTATTACAAATTTGTAAGGTGCATGTTTTCACTTCCACACTCCTATACGTGTTAATCCTAAGTAACTGTTTTGACCTTAGCCTATTCTCATGTCAATAAAGAAATGGGGTTAAATGTGCAGAACCCACAGCAGGCCAGCTTCAGGATTTACTCTCCTTAGGTGCCTCCCTGCTTTCTAACATTAAGCTTTCTTACAGAACAATTCAAAAACTTTCTCTCGTCTACTTACTGTGCCCAAACTATGCATCTACTGCGCTGGAAAATGACTATAACGCAATGCATTATGGAAAACAACCCTCCATAGCTAGTAATTGAAGTTTATTTCCTACTCTTCCAGAAAAGGGAATGATAGCACTGTCTTCACATAGCAATACTGATCTGTAAGCCACTGAGACAGCAGCAGATGGAAGGTCTCTTGACACCTACGTATAGTTACTCAAAACTTCCACAGAAACCTGTGAAAGACCCATTCCCAAAACAGGTCATCTCCAACAGTCTCATTCTCCATGAACTGTTTTGTTTATTTTGTTCATAGGATTTGTTGTTGTTTGTTTGTTTGCTTGTTTGCTTTTTGACACAGACCCTCATTTGTATCGTTGGCTGGCCTAGAACTTCCTATATAGACCAGGCTGGCCTTGAAGTCACAGAGATCCACCTGTCTCTGTGCGAACTGACATCAGGAGCCATCACCACCGGCTCTCCAGATCTCTCACGTTTACCAGTGTTCATTCAACACACAATGAAAGGACATCAGAATTAGAGTCCCTCACTAATAAACAACCATGTCTTAGTTTTTCATAATATTCGAACATCCACCTCTTAACAAGGAAGTCAGGTTAATATGTGGCATGTGCCAGCATGGGCACTGAGGGTAGGTAGGTCTACCTTCCTCGTGGGAGTAAACAAGCATATGGTTTACTGCTCTTGCTTATAGCTAACCCGGATTTTGAGTAAAAGTTAGCGGTGATAAATGTAAAGCTGGAGGGTTTCCAACCTGAAAGGAACTGTGTTTCACATCACCAGAGACTAGGAGAAAGGCGAGTCTCAGGGAAGAACTAATGAAAAGAGATGATACTTGAAATCAGTCAACTTCCCAGGACGTCAACTTTTCAGAAAAGCACCTCAATTTTTCTGTAATTCTGAAAGACCTAAAAAGAACTGAAAGTGTACGAAATTGCCTCTATGTGGTCCCATGTGCTTTTCCCCACTGCTGGCAGATTTTAAAATGTAAACATCCCTGGAAGGATAACTGCCAAGCAAAGCCAAGATTATCTAGGAGTACCCCTACTGTCTCAGGAACTACTGAAGGCTACCTAGGAAGACAAGGGACCAGAGAGGAACAATAGCATCAGTGTGCCAGGTTAAAGAGGTTCTGTTAGGTGACTTAAAAGCTGCTAAACTTCCAGTCGACTCTATGGTCTTCTGAAACCTGAAGAAAGGCTTGAGCTTGGGACAAGTGACCTTTGAAGGTGGGTATCCAGTTCCTGATAAAAAGTGGAATTTGGACCCAAGTTACCTAGAGCAGTTTCCCCACTCGGAAAAAAAAAGTCCTTGGCTCCTTCCGCCCCTGAGCGATACTTACTTACCCTTTCTCCCGCTCTTCCTCGGTGAGAAGGGGTAAGTGGTAATATTGTACCCTCGCCCAATTTGGCCAAAATCCTAAAAGTAAAAATGACAGAGACAGGTCCTTTAAAATCCCGTGGCTCCAGCCTGAGCAGCTCCCACCAGCTGCCCACCACACCAGGAGCGGCGTTCCCTCCCGGCCGCTCTGTGGGTACCCCTAGACGGGGAGAAGAGATCGGCTACCCGCCCGGATTGGGGTTTCGGGTTCCCTAACTGAGGGAGCCAGCAGGACGAACTGAGGGGACAGCCGCGCGGCCTCGCTGGAACACGCGCACGCACGCATGCTCGCTACCGTCGCACGGATAGCGGCCGAGCGGCTCCCCGCCTCCCGACAACGCCCACTTGACTGAGGACAAGCCGGAGAGAAGAGACCTTGCCCGGTACATAGAGGGTCTGCCTAAGCCCACCCGTGAGCCAAGCCGCCCGGACCCGCCACCCCATTCCCCCGCGCACCCGCTGCGAAGCTCAACCCAGGGGAAGTCCCCGCGGCAGGCCCCGCCCTCCGCCGCGGCACGCTCCGCCCCCCGTCGCTGCTCGCCCCGCCCTCCGCCGCCACTCGCCCAGACCCGGCCCCCAGCTTGGCGGCAGCGGGAGACTCCTCCCCCTACGGAAGTCCCGCCCCCGAAACGGGGCTCATGGTCGATCAGCAGCCAGAAATAGGGTTACATCGGATCAGGGGGCGGTACTGAGCCTCCTGGCAGTTACAAGTGTTAGAAGCTTTAGACCTAAGCCCTAGGTCGAAGCCCAGCTTGGCTAAGAGGGCAAGGAAAAGCAAGTCACCTGAAACTATCTTAAGCTTCTCCCCTTAGGCCTGGAACCGAGACTGGACTTCTTGTGTTGTTCTGTGGTTTGGTTTTGTTTGCACACGGGGAAACTTCGGTTTTGCTTCCTCTAGCAAGCCAAAAGAAGAAATCCAGAACAGTTTTTTTGCTTCAGAGAAACTAGGGGTCATATATATATATATATATATATATATATATATTTGAGCTTTTACCGTTTAATTGTACACAATCTTAACTGTGTTATTACAACCCAGAAAAACAGTGTAACTAACAGAAAATAGACAACAAAAATTAGTTCGCTTTTTCTACCCTTCCCCAATTGTACCTTTATCTTTTCTTGCTTTACCCTTCTAGATAATGCTGAAGTTTAAGTAGTTTAAGTAGTGCATAATGTTCTGACACTCAGCATTCAAAATTAATTCTAAAGATGGGAGAATGTAAGAGACCTAAATGGAGCTGGGCAGTACTTGCACGGGCCTCTAATCATCCCAACACTGCTAAGGCAGAGACAGGTGGATATCTGAGTTTGAAGCCAACCTGCCAGCCTAGTCTACAGAGCAAGTTCCAGGACAGCCAGGGCTACACAGAAACCTTGTCTCAAAAAAATAAAAAATAAAAAATAAAGAAAAGAAAAAGGCGGGGGGGGAGTTAAATGGACAGATAGCTGATAATTACAAAAGTCTGCCAAAGAAAACAAGATTGCTATCCTGTATACGATGTAGGTGCAGTTATTCTATCAGTGGCCGAAATATTTACTGCAAGGTTACGTCTGATCCTGCCAGTGATTTATGACTTAGTTCCAAGAGCGTATCTTAGAGGCCATTTCTGATGACAGACCCTATTTACAAATTGGATTGGGTCCTAATAGTACAGAGACTTCAAATTAAACAAACGTTTGGTCCAGTGAAGAACTGACAGTATGGGATGGAATGAAGACAGATAAACATCAAAGATGGGGTGAGGGTAGTATTGTACAGGAACCTATGTAAATTTACAAAAAGAGTTGCTAAGTGGAGCTCACTTTGTGATGAGAGTTACCAAAGATATTTAAGAAGCCAAGGTAACCCCAAAAGCTTTTACCCCCTCTTCTCTGCAACTGTTAGGCATTCTAGAACTGACAAAACTCTGAAGTCAGAGCAAAAGGGACTTAAGAACAGTGATTCTATTCTATATGATACTATACTTATGACATAGTATATATACTGTTAAACCCACAGATACATAACAAAAACCAGTGAGCCCTACTCTCTGAGTTTGGGTGATAATATTGTGACAACATAGATTCATTCATTTTAACCTGCACTCTATTAAAGTATTCTCCTGACATAAATAGCTTGGGAGGCTTCCTGCCTCAGTTTACTAACCTAGGCCTAGACCTGGAAGTTTCTAGCCTTCATACAACCTAATCTAGGCCTAGAATATTTTCAGCTTCTGATATGTGCTTCAGAATAAACTCACCATTTCTAGTTCTTTCTTAGCTCTGGCTGGCAGATTCAACTCAGCTGTTCTGGCTCAAACTCTTCTCAATGCAAAAATGATTCAATCTGGTTTATCTTGTCTTCCCCTGAATGAATTACTCGGCCTCATACTAACTTGGCAGTGTGTTATAATCTTCTGGTTCCTTCTCATTCTCTGGCTCCTTCTGTCTTCACTTGTGTCTAGCTTGTTCTCTCTCTGTGACCTGTCTCTGTACAACTGTCCAGCTAAAGCAGCCTTCTTCTTCTCTGCCCTGCTCTCTTAAGTAACTTCCCTTTCCTCCCTTTTCTCATGTGAATTTGGCATATCCTATTGTGTCAAATCTTTCTCTGATTTGTCACTTTGTCTGCCACTCAACTAGACATCACTTTTAAACATAGGTGCTTCTTTCTACAAACTTAACCTTCATTGTTTGGGATTAAAGATATATACTAAAAGCATATCTCTATTCCAGCCAGAGGGATTAAAGGTGGTGTGCTAAGGACTGAGAATAACTAGAAATGGAATTTTTCAGTAAATAACACAATCTTGGCATTCATGGTGTAATAAAGTATCCTATAACAGTACTCTGTCTCAAGATGTTGATAGGAAGGTTGTACATGCATGGGAGAATATGTGAGTGTCCTGGAAGATGTGGGTATCCTGGGATTTGTGGGAAATCTTTCCATTCTGTTCAATTTTGCTCTCCACGTAAAACTGATCTTTAAAAATAAAATTATATTTTTAAAAAGAAACTAAAATAGAGCCTCTGAATACTATTTATTCTTCAGGGTCATTAAATTTGAAGCTCAAGTATTTGACATCAAAGCTATCAGAAGACTTGTACCAGATATTCCTAACTTAGATACACATTTAAATTATGATTATGCATCATATTAATATTCAATGGGACATTGAACCAAAGTTAATACTTGAAGTAATTAGGCTTACACATTCTATGGATCATTTCCTAGCCCACAAATAAAAGTAGGGTAAAAGCAGTTTCATCTGCTTGGGTAAAGTGGGTAACCACAAAGCTGGAAGAATGAGGATCTGAGCTCAGGAAATGGGGAATCAGAGATGGCTCCTGCGACTCATGGTTTCACTCAAGTGAATGTAAATGTCACTTTTATTTTTTCAGATGTAGGGATGAAATCAGAGACATACCCAAGCTTTATGGCTTGGACTAAGGCCAGAGTGTTTCTATCTAACTATCCCTAGGCCTAGACCTGGAAGCTTCTAGCCTCCATACAATCTAAATCTTCTGCAAGTCTGGACCTTGAAGGCCTCAGTTTCTGGCCTCCGTCTGCTATCCTAGGCCTAGAATGTTTCAGCCTCCACGACTTACTGCTGAATAAACTCACTCTTTCTAGCTGTTTCTGAACTCTTGCTGGCTAGTTCAACTCAACTGTTCTGGCTTAAACTCCTCTCCAAGCTGACTGATTCAAATTGGCTTCTCTTAGCTTCTGACTGAATTGTTCTGCTCTGAAAGACTGCCTCTGAACTCCACAAACAGAACTACTCTGGACTCAACTGCTCTCAAATGAAGTCTACTGAACTGAACTGAACTGAACTGAACTGAACTGAACTGAACTGAACTGAACTGAACCGAACTGAACCGAACCAAACTGAATTTAACTCAACTCTCCCCCTTTACAGCTCTTAACAACCTCTCCTTCTTGTCTGTTCTCATGAGAGTTGGACATATCCTACCTCTGACTCATTCTGTCAAATCTTTTTCTGATTTGTCACTTTGTCTCAATTAGAGGTCATTGTTTGGGATTAATGGTGTATACTAAAGATATGTCTGTATTACAGCCAGTGGGATTGCTGGATTATATTTTTGGATTTGATTCTTTGTCAGAGCAGCCATGATGCTGGATTAAAATTCCTCTACAATTGTCCATATGTCGTGAGTGGTTAGGGTTAGAGTTGACCTTGTGCTGTGTCCTGCTGATCTTAGTAGGTCAGAACAGAGAATGAAGTTAATGCCTCGATAGTAAAGCAGAGAAGAACCTGAGTAAACACAAAAAGGCTCAAGGACAGATTTATAAAATATACTGTAAAGAGAAGATATCAACTTTTAGTATGAAGTACATCACAAAGAGAGAATTTTAAAATCTGAAAAGTTGAGTGTAGCATGGTGATGCACATCTTTAATCCTAGCACTTAGGAGGCAGGGGCAGGCAGATCTCTATAAGTTCAAGGCTACCTGGTCTACAAAGAGTGTTCTGGGACAGCCAGGACTACAAAGAGAAGCCCTGCCTGGGGTGAGTGGGGAGCTGAAAAGTTCCTTCCAAGCCGAACTCAAGGATAAAAGTTAAGATAAATCATTGAATTAGATTTTTCTTTCTAGACAGAACTACCTTCAAATGCTTTAGGTAAGCTGCTTTATTGAAGACAAGACTAATATCATTTCATTGACTGATGAAAATAAACATTCTGCAAATGAAGAGCTAAAGTCGAAACTAAGTGAAACAAGAAGAAAAACCTTCTGCATGTCACAGACACTGCAGTAGGAATGACCAGAGAAGGATTAAAAAAATAAGAATTCTATAATCAAATCTGAGACCCATAAGTTTTTAAACAAAATGACAGAGTCTGAAAATGACGTCAACTTCTAAATTGAAGGGCTGGATTTGTGTCTGTCTACCTCAAGATGGCAAACAGTGTACAAGGTTATGGACAAATCGAAGCAGAAAAGTAGGCAGCACATTCCCAGAACTGGACTTAGTGACTTTTCTGAAATGGCTGATCTAAGATGAAACACCTTAGGACAAGGAACAATTAGTTACCCATGGGTTACGAGAAGCACATATTACCTTGAACTGGATACAGTTAAAAATCACATTAGACATTATCTCCCATTCATCAGCCGCTTCCCTGTTTATGTATACAACATCAGACAGAACTCAAACTGTTGACTAGCCTGTGGAATAATAATCACTAATAAAAATGAAATTTCACTGAGCAATGGTTCTCAACCTTTCTGATACTGTGACCATTTGATACAGTCCCTCATGTAACCTCAAACCATAAAATTATTTCTGTTGCTACTCTTATAAATTGTAATGTAAACATCTGTGTTATCCAATAGTCTGAGGCGAGCCCTGTGAAACGATCATTTAACCCACACAAAGGGATTGCTACCCACAGCTTGAGACCTACTGCACTAGAAGATGAGGAAAAGAAAGCAACTAAAAAAGTTGAAAACAATTGGGTAGAATTACTTAAAATTGTGTATCAATTACTCTTCTTATTCTTCAATCAAGCACCTGGCTAAAGCTGCTTAAGATAGGAGGGTTTATTTTCACTCACAGTGATGGGGAATAGTTCACCATGGTGGGTGGGGCAGACATACAGAAGCAGGAGCAGAAAGTAGATGGTCACATTGTCCCTAGCCTCCAAAATGGTACCAGTCATGCTCAAGGTGGTTCTTTTCAGTTAAGCCATTCTGGAAATAACAATATAAACACACCCCAAGGTATGTTTTCCTAGTGATTCTAAAATCCTATCAATCTGACAGTGAGTTAAAGATTTGAGATATATGAATTATTGGGGTCCAGGAGTTGCCCCACAAACCACACAAACATCAATCTCAGTCAGACAGGAATAATTTATTGAGCATTCACCTCAGGACTGATTGATCAGGGCTGGCTGCAGAACAGACTCAGAAGCTGATTGCAACAATGAGCCAGAATCCTACAGAGCTTTTAAGCCTGAGATCCACAAACATCTGTCCCAAGTTATTCCACCAATCAGGATTGAGGGATAGAGGACTTCCTCAGGAGCATGTCTTTGGTGTATACTTATCCTGTTCCCATTGTTTGGGATATTCAAATGTGGCTGGGGACTTGCCTTGCCTAGCATTGATGTCTTAACTTGCCAACCAGGATGTCAATTACCCACGTACAAGACTCTTTCTGCCAAATAGGATGTCAATTCACAGAGAGGACTTGGGAACTTAAAACTTTACTCAACCCCTACTTAAAATGGAAATATTATTGCAAATAGCTTCTTACATTGGTACAGGTGTCTCTCACATGTTGGGGGTCTGAGGAACAGCTTATAAAGGCAAAAACCATAAAAGCTCATACATAGGTCCAGGAAGTGCTGCTGGATGGTTGGTTCAGGTCCAAGCTTATTGTGCCTAACTATACAAAGCAGTTCTAAATGACCTCTATTGTGATGAGTTTCCAAGATCACCTAATCACAGAACATAACAGAATATGCAATCGACTGGAGCATGAGAAGATTTCCTCATAATAGCACATGAGAACATTCATTTCCTTGTAACATTAGAAACAACATTGCTGGGCAGTGGTGGTGCACGCCTTTAATCCCAGCACTTGGGAGGCAGAGGTAGGCTGATTTCTGAGTTCGAGGCCAACCTGGTCTAGAGTGAGTTCCAGGACAGCCAGGGCTATACAGAGAAACTCTGTCTCAAAAAAAAAAAAAAAAAAAAAAAAAAAAAAGAAAGAAAAGAAAAGAGAAACAACATAAAATGGATGGCTAGACAGGAAAGAGTTACTTAGGCCTCAACATGAAGGACATCAAGCCAATATGGCAGAGACTGTCAAAGGAAATAGAAGAAAATGAACACGAAGCATGCTGCAAATAATTTTCAAAGGAAAATGACACACACACCCCCAACGTGGCTTATATCTACTTTACTGCTGAGGGGTAGTAACCTTTAAATAAATTTTCTTTGTGTCCATATCTGTTCCATATAAACTATTTGAGAAATATGGAAGCAAGAAGAACAATTACATTGAACAATATAATCAGTAGTATTCATCATAAGCCCCTTCCATGATACGATTGACGCCTGAGGACTTGGGTTACCTCTCCTTGTCTGTTGTCCATAAGGTTCTTCAGCAACATAATCTACTTAAGGTTGCTAGGAAGGAGTTTGTCCCTGAAACTCTGCGCATGATCAATGAGACTGCTAATGAGATATCCTATGTTAATTTTGGGGGAAAAAAATACCACCACCATCCAGTTTGGTGTGAATAAAGACCACACGCCTTGCTAAACTCCTTAAGCTTCAACCTCCTAATCACTCAGGCTAGCCTTAGTAATCTAGACCAAAATGGAAAAAGAATGATAGAAAAATGACAACATCTCCTTGATGATCCAGTCCAGCAGAGAAGAGGCCAACTCTATCTTGTCGAGGGGCTTCTGTAGAGGGCTTTGAAGTCATTTACCTCACAAACTCCATAGGTTCATATTGCGTTCAGGCTTTTTCTGACTTTGATATGAAAGATTCTACACTATTGCCAAAGAAGGGGTGAAGTGAGGTAAAACTGAGAAAGCCAGGGGAGGTCATGAAGCAATTGCTGAGCCTCTGCTTGGCTTGATGAAAGATAAGGCCCTTCAATTAAGAAAAGGACTGAAAAGGCTGTGAGGTGTCTCTGTGCTATTGTGACCATATATTTATCTATATCTATATCGATATCGATATCGATATATATCTATGTATCTCAATCACTCTGGCTACCCACCCCCCTTTTAAGCTTGGGACCACTCATGTAATACTAAGTTTGCAAGCAACCATCAGAGACTGGTAGGCCCATCAGCAGCTATACAATTGAACACTGTACATCAATGACTTTTAGAGTCTGTTTGGTGCCAATAGATCAGTGATAAGTGGTAGGATCCACTGAGCCCCTCCCCCTTTCATAGCTGACTGTTAAGAATCCCCAAGTTATAGGGCCCACAGATGGTAGGCACAAGTGCTACGAGTTCATGATGTGATGTGATCTGAGGTGAGGTGAGGTGAGGTGAGGTGAGGTGAGGTGAGGTGAGGTGAGGTGAGGTGATATGAGGTGATGTGAGGTAAGGTGAGGTAATAATGAGGTGAGGTGATGTGAGGTGAGGTGAGGTGATATGAGGTGATGTGAGGTAAGGTGAGGTGATAATGAGGTGAGGTGAGGTGAGGTGAGGTGATATGAGGTGAGGTGAGGTGAGGTGAGGTGAGGTGAGGTGAGGTGAGGTGAGGTGAGGTGATATGAGTCCATGCCATGCTTTGACAAGGGCAGTTTGCAACATTTCTCCTGTCTTCTGGCTCTTACAGTCTTTCTGCCTTCTTTCCTGAGATGTTCTCTAAGCCTTAAGTGTGTGGTGTATGTTTGCTTAGTCCTCAACTGCCATTTATTGTTTGTGTCTTGTACAGCCATACGTCTCTATATTCACCTTCTTTCACTGGAAGGAGTGGCTTCTTGACTTAAGGACGTTTGTCTTTGAGTATAAACATGGATATTCAGAAGTTGGTTTGATGGCGTATCAGTTTAACTAAGCAGCAGTGTAAGGATAGGGCCCCAAATCTCTTTTGTCATTATTTTGTGCTAGATTTACAGCATTAGATATTATTATTATTATTATTATTATTATTATTATTATTTGACATTGTTCTTATAGAACGTGCCTGAATCCAACAGGGAGCAATTGGTTGCCCCATAATAGCCATGCCTTTATTGTACCAATGGGCACATTTGCCTGTCAGATTGCATTGTTTGTTTAGTGATGTTTGTGTGTTTCAGTGTTCATGAAAACTGTGCCCATGAAGACAAAAAGAGAATCAGATGCCCCCGAACTTGAGTTACAAATGGTTATAAACTGTGAGACATGGTGCTAGGAACCCAAGTCCTCTCCAAGAACAGTTCTTAACCACTGAGTCGCCTCTCCAGCTGTATCGAGTTCATAGCTGGATAAGATTGTTGATGCCCCACCCCCCCCCCAAAAAAAAAGACTGCTGATGCCTTTACCCTCTCTTCCAACTCCCAGTAGCCTGCATAACAGATTCGGATACTGAGAGCTAGCCAGTAGGGAAGACTTCCTGCTCAGTTTCCAGATCAATTTCTCTAATATCTTGGGAATATATCTATATCACACACACACACACACACACACACACACACACACACACACACACACGTGCGCGTGTAAAACACATGTTGGGAAAAAGGGTAAAGGAATCAGTGGTCTTATCTCTTACTTCTAGCTTCTCAGACCTCCATCGAGATTTTTTCCAAATACCATTTTGCATTTCGTTTTTTAAATGTCTTGCAGTTGCACACAAGAGTTTACTAACATCTGAGGTTATCGTCCTTCACCAAGTGCAACACAAACTTCCAGGCTCATGTCAAATCACAGTTCTAAAAGTTTCTCACAGTTTTTACTGTAACAGTTCTGAGGAAATTGATATTCTTATGTGAACTAATATGAAAACACTCAAGAGCTTATTAATATTCTTTATTCCAAATTTGGGAATTTCTATTATGAATTATACCATCTGAAAAAAAAAAACCAAAGTATTGGTATGTAGATAGCAACCTAATTTTCAATATGATCAGTGGTGTGTATTTCCACCAACCCCCTCATCGCATCCCCCCTCTTCCCCCTCCCCTCTGCCTTTATGAGGGTGCTTTTCCACCCATTTACCCTTCCTCCCTCACCCCTCTAGTATCCTCCTATGCTAGGGGGTCAAGCCTCCCTGCCCTCCCATTGATGTCAGATAAGGCCATCCGCTGCTACATATGTATCTGGAGTCCTGACTCCCTCCATGTATACTCTTTGGTTGGTGGTTTAGTCCCTGGGAGCTCTGAGTTGTCCAGTTAGTTGACATTGTACTTCTTGTGGAGTTGCAATCGCCTTCAAGTCCTTTAGTCCTTTCCCTAGTTCTTCCATTGGGTTCCCGGCCTCAGTCTAATGGCTGGCTGTAAATATCTGCATCTGTATTGGTCGGGTGCTGGTAGAACCTCTCAGGGAACAGCCATAGCAGGCTGCTGTCAGCAAGCACTTCTTGGCATCAGCAATAGTGTGGGGTTTGGTGTCTGCAGATGGGATGGATAGCTAGGTGAGATAGTTTCTGCATGACCTTTCCTTCAGTCTCTGTTTCATTTTTTTGTTCCTGTCTTTCCTTTGAACAGGAACATTCTGGGTTAAAAATTTTGCAATGCGTGGGTGGGGTGCTGTGCCTATCTACTAGAGGTGGTCTCTACAGGTTGTACCGCCCCTTTCTTGGTTGGGTATTTCCACTAAAGCCATCACCATTGACTCTTAGGAGCCTCTTGCTTCCCTTGAGTCTGGGACTTTCTAGAGGCTACTCCCAGTTCCCCACCTCCCTCTGCTACGTTTCTATTCAATTTCCTAATCCTCTGTACTTCTCTCCTGTCCCTTCCAATACCTAGTCCTGACCCCCTTTTCCCCTCCCTCTCCTCTCTCCGATAACAGTCCCTCCCTCCGATCTCAGTCCCTCCCTTCCTCTACCTCTTAGGATTATTTTGTTCCCTATTCTATTGAAGCATGTACACTTTGATCTTCCTTTTTCTAAAGCTGCATATGGTTTGTGGGTTGTATCGTGGGTATCCTGAGCTTTTGGCTTAAAATCCACTTTGAAGTGAGTACATCTTTTGTGTCTGGGTTACCTCACTCAGGATGATATTTTCTAGTTCCATTCATTTGCCTTTTTCTTCATCTATCCAACACTTGTCAGCTTCTGTATAGATTTAGGTTTATCAAAAATCTTGTGTGCAGGACTCAATAAGATAGTTTGTAGACCAACTAACTAAACAATGAGCGTCTATGAATGGGAACTCCAAAAGTCTAGCCATTGCTCACTCCACACACAAGGCTAGTTGTTTCATCTGGTCTTCTGTATAAGTTGGAATCCTGAAGAGGTCAGTTCCAACATATGTGTTTGAGATGCTCCAAAGGGAGACACCAAGACGCAGACTGATGCAAAAGCAAGGGGTTTCTTTTCCCGCCAGTCGGAGTCAAACTCTTTTTAGTCAGTCCCTCAAGGCAAGTGATGAGAAAAGCAAATAGACTTTTTTTTTTTTAATGCTAGTTTCAAATGATAGAAGCCAGGGCTGCGAAAAAGAATGTCTCGTTTCAAGTCTGACACAAGATGCACACAATATAAGCACACAATATTCATGTGTCACAAACATGGAATCTGTTCACAAGAACAAGTAAGTGTAAAGAACACAAACTTACATCATTTGGCCAAAGGTATAAAAATTTAAACATCAATTTTAAAAAAAAACTGAATGCCTGGGTAGTGGTGGTATATACCTCTAGTCCCAGCACTTTAGAGGCAGAGGCTGGCAAATCTCGGTGGGTTTAAGCCCAGCCTGGTCTACAGAGCCAGGCCTGTTGCACAGAGGAGAAGCCGTATCTAAACAAACAAACAAACAAACAGAATTCAGTTATTTGAAGCCAGATATAGTAAAATTCATTTCTTTCTTTTTGGTTTTGTTTGTTTGTTTGTTTGTTTGTTTGTTGTAAGACAGTATTTCTCTGTGTAGAGCTGGCTGGAACTCACTCTGCAGAACAGGCTGGCCTTGAACTCAGAGATCTGCCTGCCTCTGCCTCCCCAGCGCTGGGATTAAAGTCATGCACCACCACCTTTTGGCTCTAATATTCATTTCTTAATGATGCTCTGAAGAAGAAAGGCAGAAATAGGTGGGGGATGAGGGGGAGAGAAAGAAGGCAAGGAGGGTGAGCAGGAGGGAAAGAGGGAGCCGCACTGAACCCACACATATACAAGCAAAAGAGCTATGACTTACATTGGCTCACCTTTCTGTATTGACTTGAATTTCTGGAAACCAAATAGTTGTTCAGGGAAAGTGTTCTTTTTTTTTTTTTTTTTTTTTTTTTGTTGTTTGTTTTTTTGAGACAGGGTTTCTCTGTGTAGCCCTGGCTGTCCTGGAACTCACTCTGTAGACCAGGCTGGCCTCGAACTCAGAAATCCACCTGTCTCTGCCTCCCAAGTGCTGGGATTAAAGGCGTGCGCCACCACTGCCCGGCAGGGAAAGTGTTCTTATAATGAATATGAAAGAAATAATACAATTGGGAAACCACTATTCAGCAATCCTGTATGTAAAATAAAAACAATTTAGAAAACTGTCATGCAAGTATAAAATTATTAGGTGAATGGTTGACTGGGGCTTTATAATTGCAATCAAACTGTCACAGTCTAAGAACTGAGTCGAGTGGGATTCCAGGCATCGTCTTTCCTGATCTAAAGCCATATGAAGTATCCCAAACACCTGTATAGTATTTTTGCCAAAACGAGAGGGAAAATGAAAGCAGAATCTAATTAAGACTTATAGCTGATTGCCCACTCCTGGGCTTCCAGGAGACAATGAGGGTAGAGAAATAAGTGGAATGGCACTTCACAGGAAAATGAATCAAGCTACCACATTGCACAGTACCCAAGGACTGAGATCCTCGGAGGCAGTAGAAGTTTAACTCAAACCTCACTCAAGCATCACAACGTGGGTAGCAATCATCGATATTTGACGATGCCCAAGAAATAGACAGTGCCCAAGAATCACTGCAATTTCATTAGGTGTAAAATGGCTTTCCATTTGAAGAAAAATTCTGAAATATGTTAAAGTTGAAGGACCTATTCTCTAGTAGTTACTTAAAACGCTACAAGTGGGCAAAAAAAGGAAAGAGACGAAAGGGAAATTCTTTGTCCTCTTTGTATTTGGATGTTTGAAACAAATGTCTAGTTTAGCCCACATTTCCTAGAAAACTGCCTGAGACAGGAGTGACAGACAGCTAAAAGTTTATTGCAGGGAGAGTGGTCCCTTAGGAAACAACAGTGTGGGGGAGAGAGAGAGAAAGGAGAAATAGTCAAGAAGAGAGACACAATGTACCCTGCCTTCCCCCCGTGTCTCACTTGTCAGTATTTGCTCCAGAAAGAAAGTCAACTATGTGAAGAAAAATACCTGAGCCGCAGAGTAGGAAGAGAGGGTCTCATAGAGTGAGTGAGACTTAGTAATTCTTACCACATCATGTTTTTGTTTGTTTGTTTAGACATATTTAGTTTATATGTGAGTACACTATTGCTTTCTTCAGACACACCAGAAGAGGGCATTAGATCCCATTATAGATGGTTGTGAGCCACCATGTGGTTGCTGGGAATTGAACTCAGGACCTCTGGAAGAGCAGTCAGTGCTCTTAGCCACTGAGCCATCTCTCCAGTCCCACCACATCATGTTTTACTGTACTTAGTTTTCAATATTGTATATAATAACACCATGTCCCCCTTCCCTTTCCACCCTCCAAGCCCTACCATGTATCCTCACTTGCTCCCTTTCATATTTTCTTTAAGTGGTGGTGGTGGTGGTGGTGGTGGTGGTGGTGGTGGTGGTGATGGTGGTGGTGGTGGTGGTGGTGATGGTGGTGGTGGTGGTGACGGTGGCGGTGACGGTGGCGGTGACAGTGGCGGTGGTGTGTGTAACCTGCTCAGACTGTGTACTATTACTTACATGTATCATTTGGTATTGGATAGCCAGTCGGTATGCTCTTCACTAAAGACTACTTCTCTAACTCTCAGTTCTTCCTTGGTATGTATCATATTTTACTCAATCAGTGACTTACAGATTTAGTGAAGATATCTATTCATTTATTCTTTTAATCTCCTTTGACTGGAACAGTCGCTGTGTTTGATTATGATCTCTCTAGAATAATTCATTTATAATCATTACACTATATCTGTATTTGTATCAACATATAATACCACATACAATAAATATGCATAATTAGCATGTCAGTTAAGAAATTATAAACCATAGACATGGGATAAAGCTCAGGTATACTGTTTGCCTATCATGCATAAAGCTCTAGGTTTGAGGCCCAGCACTGCATATGTTGGGCATAGTGTCTCGTATCTGTAATTCGGCACTTAGGAGCTGGAGGAAGGAGGATCAAGAGTTTCAAAGTGAGTTCAAGGTGAATTTAATTTCGAAAAATTAAAAAGAAAATTAAATTCTTTAATTAAAATTAAAGAAGAAAGAGGAAGAAAGAAAATAATTAAGTTCATTAAGACCACAATAATTTATAATTAATAAAGATCACAACCACACAAATGACTACAGAAACTAATGGCAAAAGAATTATTTGCCTGTGGTACTTTGCACATCTCCACATAGGTTCTGTGTGCAACGCATGGCTACTGTTAACAAGCATTTGTAGGAAGGCCTTTGATCTTCCTAGATCATGAGCTCATGAGAGGGTTATAAAGAACTGCTTCAGGGCCATTTCTTATTCACTCACCTTCCTATAAGTCAAGGCACTGGTCAGAAAGATCCTCATCACCTCCTGTGTTTCACTTCAGACTTTTCAAAGAGCAACTGCAGGTAAACAGACTGTAGCACACGGTTGACTCCTTAGCAACAGAGTATCCTGTTGTCCTGGTAGCAGTCATCTGGCCCTTTGGTTTCAGTATCGCTTTGTGCCAGGGATACTAGAACTGACACCTTCGGCTGCTGTAGCTTTGGCTATAGGGAAAAACAATGTATGTGCTTCATCTCAGAACTGGCAGCTCATTATCCTTTATGGGCTCATCCATCAGCCTTGTCTTACCTTAGAAAATTCTAGGCAGGAAGTTTTGGCTTTGCTTCATCCTATGTTTTCTTCATTTTCTTTTTGCCCTGTGCACAGCCTGCAGCATGGATAGTCAGTATCCGGCACACAAACTCCTCAAAAGATATAAAAGACTTACAATCACAGTTAAGAAACACAAATGCTGTAGAATAATTTTGGATGACAATCCAGGAAGCCTTTTTTCCCATTGTCTTTCCTTCAAAATGATAATAGATTCTCAAACTCTGTCGAAGCCAGACATGGTGTTACAGGCCTATGAGCTCAGGGTTTGGAGATCAGAGGGCTAGGGCAGGAAGATCACAAGTTCCCAGAAAGCTTGAGCTACATGGCAAGACTCTACCCATCCCCCCCCCCAAAATAAATCAGGTCGGGATTCATGGTTTAAACCTGGGTAAGAAAGGGGAGGGCAAAATAGTATGGGACTGACTGTGGAGATTGCTCAGTGTACAAAATACATTTGTATGAAAATGTAACACAATGTTATGTACAAAGAATATACAAACTGAAAATTAATAATAAAATATAAGAACAGTCAGAAGGCAGAAGCAAGAATGTAGTGGGCTTGATTATTGCTAGTATAACAGCTTTCGCTACATTAATTGCTAGCACCACTGCTGCTGCAATTGCTGTGACACAAGAAGTTAAGACAGCTACTTTTGTTAACCATTTAGCAAAAAATGGTATGAATATGTTGAATATACAAGAGGATTTAGAAAGACATTTGGAAGAATGGATTGATGCTCTTATCCTACTCAAATTACTGGAAGAAGTTTCAGAATTTAAGGGTAAGAAGCCATCTTGAGTGTGTAAGGACCCAGAAAGAGGACCCCAACTCAAGTCCCAATTAGCGCGCACCCAAGGAGACACGAGAGACTTACTTGATGCAATGGCAAAAGGCAGTTTACTAACAAGGGCCCTTGGATCGAAACTCATCCCACGCAGGGGAGAGAATTTCGATGAAGACCCCAGGAAGTTTAGAACTTTTATAGGGGGAGGCACAAGGGGGAAGGGAAAAGTGGGAAATTCTGGCGCAGTTACATATGATTGGATATTTCAAACATCAGCACTTTGCGTAAGCAATCATTTTGACAGGTTGGATGGCCCACTATTTTTGACCATGAAGCCTCAGACCTTCTAGGATAAACACCAGGTGGCCCATTACTCACTTGGGCATGTTTAGACTGGTCAAGATATGTCTTTGGTTGTTTCTACATTTCTGGTCACCTCGTCCCTAGAGGGGCTTGATATTTTTATTATGGCTACTCTCAGCAAGCTCAGCAAGCTGTCCTGCGGTCTTTGCCAAGTTGTTTGTGGTCTCTGCTAAGCTGTTTTAATTTTTACCCTTACAAGTGTCATGCCAAATACCACTGGATTCATGTTAGTTCTACAATTTACAGTGGTAGTCATTATAATTAGGAAGAAGTTTAATGACACCTGCAGTGTATTTGGCATAATTCTAACACCTCTCAGGATGTTTTAATGATTCATAGGGAGCTTGTGAATTTCAGGAATGCTGCTCTGCTGAGTGTTGACTTGGTAGATACTGCAGATAAAATTACCCATGGCCTGAGGTCAGTATTTCTATTTTGGTCAAGCTTCAAGATTGGCCTATACAGCTTGATCATGCTAGCCCTTTTTGTCCTGAGAATACTTTTATTCCTGCCCATCGTAAGGTAAGAAAGGCATTCTTGTCAGAACGACCTAAGACAGGCTCAGTCTTATTAATGAAAAAAAAAAAAAGGGAGAAAGACAGAGAGCCTTTAGGGCGGCTTGTCAAGAATCTGACATGGGCCAAGGACAAGGAAATAGGCTGCTTGGCAGGAATCTGACCTTAGGCTAGAACAAAGAAGTAATTTCAGACAGGAATCTAAATCTTAGGCTAGAACAAGGGAGTAGGCTTCAGACATGAAAATGACCTTGGGCTAGGACAGGGAAGTAGGCTCAGATACTTTGGTCATCTTGATAAGCCCTTAGAAACAGTGATCACAGGAGTGTTCACTTAATTGGGTTTAATGCCTTGCCTTTTCTTTGACTATTTGTGTTTATTGTCTTGCTTGTTCCTTGACTATTTGCATCTATTGTATTGCCAGACCCTCAACCAAGAACTGACCTTAATACATGCATGTAATCAAAATGGTATAAAAGCGTAAAGGAGGAGGGGGGATGGGATAGGGGTTTCTAGGGAGGGGAAATGGGGAAAGGGAATGACATCTGTATTATAAATAAATAAAATATCAGATAAAAATTATTAAAAATAAATGAAAGTGTTAATAGATTCTATGAGGGGGAGAAAAACAGTCAGAAGTCCTAAAAGAGAAAGACCAATCAAAAGGTTATTTTGGAGGGTGAGGGTGGGTAGGAGGTTGGAGGGAGAAAAGTCTTAAAGCTACACACATACATATATGCTCTACACCAAGCTACCAACGCCCCAGCACAGGAGATTTTAGCAAGGCGCCTTATTTGTACTCATGATTTGACATTATCCACACTGACTACCAAACATTTGCAAGCTGTTAGAATAAGACTCATCAAAGAGCAAGCGTTATGGCTATACTATCACACAGGGGAGTGACCTCCTCCTCTACCTTTGATGCATGGCAAGATTAACAATACTGTTATTGTACAGCGTTGCCTTCCGTAGTTGGTATACTGAGACAGGACCTCTCTATTTTTTTTTCATAGTGGTATACAATAAAGTAGCAAAGAGCTGGGGGCTGGAGAGATGGCTCAGCAGTTAAGAGTACTGACTGCTTATCCAGAGGTCCTGAGTTCAATTCCCAGTAACCACATAGAGGCTCACAACCATCTGTCATGGGTCTGATGCCCTCTTCTGGTGTGTCAGTGACTGCAGGAGTAGGAACATAAGGAGTAGGATAGAAATCCTCCCAGGGAGAAGGAAGGGGGTACAAGGCCGAGGCTGACCATCCTTTAGAAGAAGAGTGTGGAGCATCGAGGCCCGTAACAAAAAGGTCTCATCCAAACAGGGGACTTCTTTATCAGGTATTGCCACATGGTGACATATGGCCCTGGTCCAGGTAGACCCAGGCCTGATAAACTAAACCTTCACCCTAATTGATGGGGAACTGGAAAGTCCCCTCAGGCCATCCTACTTTATGGGTAGTTCCATTCATTCTTGCAAAAGATGGTTAGTTTGCAGAGACGAACAACCAAGACCATCTCGGAATGGGAGACTCCGGCATGCCGGACTTCTGCAGAAGAAAAACACTCTTTGCTTTCTCATATGCTATCTGAATCTAGAGTATCCTTCTTCAGTGAATTATGGACCCTTACAGTGTAATGGAATCTAAGTTCTATTTCAGGTCCTGTTTTGACACATGATATTCTGATATGTCCCAAAGATTAGAACATTACATACTTTTGTCTCCTTCCTTAAGTAGTACTGCAGCTGGGCTTTATCAGTCTGGCTAACAAAATACCCCTTGGGAAAGCTGGCTTGCCTGAAGGCAGGAACAATTACTCCCTTAATGATATTAAATGGCATTATGTACTTACACATTCCACATGTCCCTCCCTCCATGAAGTCCTTTACAGATCTTTGCTCACTTTCCTCAGTTTTAACCAAAAATGTGTCAGATTTCTTTTTCCTTTTTTTTTTTTCTTCAGATACTGACCAAAAGCCTGATCGTGTTCTTCCTGGCACTCTGGAGTTGCTCCCCACTCCTCTGAGGCTGCCCCACTTTCTATAGCTGCCTACTGACAAACTCTAAAAGATAACTCCTTCTCTTCCTCAGTTCCCTCCTCCCAGAAGCTGCTGAGGTTTTCAGCATGGCTCCCTGTCATTTTTTTTTTTCAAGCGCTAATGAACTTCCTTCTGAGTGCCCCACACACACATTTTTTTTTTTTTTTTGTGCCTTTGAGAGGGAGAGGTTGGGTACTTCCCCAATCCCCCACCTCTGGAAAGAGTTCCTCTGTGTAGCCCTGGCTGTCCAGGAACTCACACTGTAGACCAGGCCTTACTTCAAATACAAAGATTTTCACAAAAGTGCTGTGGAGCTCTGTGTTTGTGTGTGCAGGATCATAATACAGTGAGTTGCTGAACTTAGGGAAGCTGAGTTTCCTCCTCTGCAGATCTAAGATAGCGATAGTATCTGCTTTGAAGTCTAGTGATAGCATCTGCCTTATAGTCTTTGTGGAAATCAATGAAATGTTTTAAAAATATTTTTAGCGTAGCCTGGCATATAGTAAATCTTTAGCAACTTAAAGATACCATTATAATAGTTACTTGTTGTTCAAAGACAATGGAGAACACATACAGCAGAAACACTCCAGCATAGTCCGGCTTCTATCTGTCAAACCCCAGCTAATATATAGACTTGAGGGAAAATAGATATCTGTCTTGAAGCACTGAGTTTTGGAGTGGTTTGTTATGTAGCAGTGGCTGACCAATAGATCAAGTTTCTTCTCAGTCCTAACATTCTTTAATTCCACGATGTATACCGAACCTGCTGCGTCTCTTGTTTGGAAGCAGGATTGCATGCTCTTCTCAACCATGAAATAGAGAGTAAAACATACCCATTCTCATCACTGACGTTTGTCTGCCTGTTCATTTACCATACAGATGATGCCTTAAGAAACCAGGTATGATTACTGATCTCATTACTTTAAGAGTTCTTTTACAGTTCACAGGCTGTTTCAGAAGAATGGATATTGTCTTGCTTCTTACCAGAAAAAAAAAGAAAACAATATAGACTACATTGCAAGTGCACAGTGAGTTTTCAATTAACTTAAAAAGAACCGCTTTATGTTTTCTAAATCACTGAGGCATATATTCTTAAGAATTTAAATATTAATACCTAATGCTTTGTTCCAGGCAATGATAATAGAAGTTAGGTTAAAAGAATTCAAAAAATAATAAAAAAAAATACTTCATGGAATTAGAGTTGTTTCATTTATATCTTCAAGAGTCTAAGTGTCTTTGGTCTACTGAAAATCTTATTTAATTGTGGTTGCTCATGCTTTAGCATTATTTTGGTGTATCATATTCTATTTACCTTGCAGTTTCCTGGGGGGGGGAGCAGAAAGGGGTGCTAGGATGGGAACCCAGAGCCAATCATATGCTAAGCTAGTGCTTTACGCTGAGATACCTGCACAATCAACTCTTTTTTTTGCGGGGGTCGGGGGGAGGGTTGTGCATGGGTGTGTGTGTGTCTCTGTATGATGATGCTATATGTATGTAAGTACAAATGGAGGAAAGAAAAAAGTGTTGCATTCTCTGGAGCTGGAACTACAGGTAATTGTAAACGGCCTGATGTGGGTGCTGGCAACCAGACTTGGATCCCCTAGAAGGCCAGCAAGAGTTCTTAGTTGAGCCATCTGTCCATCCCCTATTTAAAATGTTTTAATCTAAGTTATGTACCAGTAAAATTTAAATAACTCCTTTTTTATCTAGGACTGATGGTTCATTATTATTTAGCTTTAGTTTTTTTTTTTTAATCTCAAAGATTATCTCCTCTATAGAAATAGAACAGAACAATGAAAAAAATCCAAACCTCAAATTATTGAATTTTATTTTACTTTATGAAAATTCTTAATCAATATATTCTAGATATTAAATTAGCCATGCGTTTTATAATTAGTTTGTGGTGGTTAAAATAAAAATAGTATCGATAGGTCCATAGGGAGTGGCGCCATTAGGAGATGTAGCCTTGTTGGAGTAGGTTTGCCTTATTGGAGAACATATGTCACTGTGGAGACAGGCTTCGAGGTCTCATATGCTCAAGATAGGCCTAGTGGGGCCTACTCTTCTGCTGCCTACCGATCAAGATGAAGAACTCTCAGGGATGGAGAGATGGGTCAGAGGGTAAGAGAACTGACTATTCTTCCAAAGGTCCTAGTTTGACTCCCAGCAACCACATGGTGGCTCACAATCATCTGTAATGGGATCCAATGGCCTCTTCTAGTGTGTCTGAAGACAGCTACAGTATGTATACTCATACACACAAAATAAATGATGCCTTGAAAAAAAAAAAAGATGAAGAACTCTCAGTTCCTTCTCACACCACCATCTGTGCCTAAGTGACTAAACCTCTGAAACTGTAAGCCAGCCCCAGTTAAATGTTTTCCTTTGTAAGAGTTGTCATAGACATGGTGTCTCTTCACTGCAATAAAACCATAAGAAATAGATCATTCCTTGGTCTGACGTTAACATAATAGCATATCTTTAGGACATATTTAGGAACTTTAAATAAGTAATAAAGTAGAATTGTGTAATTGACTATTATCTAAGGATCAGGTTACTTAATTGAATTCTACTTCCTCTTTTTCTAAATTGTTTCTAAAGCTTAATAGAACAGCAAATTATTGAGACTATAAAGTGCTTATGGGGCTTTTATTATTTATAATTTTAGGCTTCCTCATAATTCACATCCTGGCATGATGGCACACGCCATTCATCCCATCACTTGGGAGGCAAGAACAGAAGGATCTCTGTGAGTTCAGGGAAAACTTGGTCAACATAGTGAGTTCCAGGTCAGCCAGAGCTACACTGTGAGACACTGTTTCAAAAATTTTTTAAAAGAGAGAGAGAATAAATAAATTATTAATCTACAAGTTAAATTTATTCCTAGAGACAACATAATAAACCAACAATGGTAAAATACACAGTCTGATACTTATTATACGATATACCAATACACTAATTATGCTAATTAGCATAAGATACAAGTAGTTGTGATACACATCACCTACAGTGCCTTAGGAAACATACTACATATCAATACAAACACAGTACTTGAGATATCTGATACTACACTCTTTTTATTTACTGGGATAGACTGGTGGAAACCAGAGCTCTACATGTGTCTGACCAAGTGTAGTTGATGGGAATTCAGGATCCTAATAGGAAACTAAAAGGACTCTAGTATATTTGAGAAAAAACAATTATTTGAAAAAGTTAAGAATGCTTATATAATTAATCAGAAGTCTTTTTTTTTTTTTTTTCTTTTTGGTTTTTCGAGACAGGGTCTCTCTGTGTAGTCCTGGCTGTCCTGGAACTCACTCTGTAGACCAGGCTGGCCTCGAACTCAGAAATCCACCTGCCTCTGCCTCCCAAGTGCTGGGATTAAAGGCGTGCGCCACCACTGCCCGGCAATCAGAAGTCTTAAAGCGCTGATTTGGACAAAAACATGAGAAATAATCAAGAGAAAGCATAACGGAGGACAGGCAAATTCTGACTATAGAAAGACTCAGTTAGGATGAGGCTGCTGTCTGTAAGGAACACCAGTCTATATTTATACGGTACTTTGGTTTTGCTTAGGTTAGTCCAGATTACTTTGTAATTGAGAAAAAAAAATGCTTACATGTACTTTGAATTTTATTATTCTTTTTCATAAATGTCCTGAGTGCCTCATTGAGAAAACAAAACATGAAAACAAGACAGATATGAGACTTAAAAAAAAACCATGAACTCTTTTTTAACCTTTTTTTATATTTTTTTTTATTTTTTGAAAGTTTCATATATTTATATAATATGTATTTATTATATCCATCTACCACTGCCTCCCTTGCTCCTAGTTTCTCTAGTGCCTCCACCCAACTTGATGTCCTTTTAAAAATTCGTCATTAATAAATTCTAAGTCTAATTAGTGCTAGGTATATTCCTGACCAACCACAGGGACTCGAATACCCTATCATCACCAATATTCCTAAAGGAGAATGACTCTTCATCCTTCAGCAGACATCAACTGCCAGTAGTCTCTTCTGATAGGGGTGGAACATTGTCAGCCTGTCCTTCATCTCAACTGGAATTTTGACTGGATTGATCTTGGGCAGGTTTTGTGCATATAACCACAGCTTCTGTAAGCCAAATTCAGGACATGGTATGCTTTTCATATGACATGTTGCTCACAAGTGCATACATTAACTCTTTGGTTCCTCACATGGAAGTGCTATTTTGGTAATGACGGAGGTGAGGTCTAGCTAGAAGACATGGACCACTGGGGTTTGAAGGTTATACCTGTACAGTTGTAGTCACCCATTTCTTACTGTTCCTCCTCTTCCTCTTGCTCTTCTTCCTCCTGCTGCTCTTCCTCCTCCTGCTGCTCTTCCTCTTCCTCATGCTTCTGAAGCCATGATGTTTTGTCTCACCACAGGCCCTGAATCAATGGAATCAAGGACCATGAACAGAAACACCTGAAACCATGACATTCTTGCTTGTATCAAATATTTTATTATAATTTGGAAGTGGGGAGATGAACACAGAACCCATTCCCCACAAAGTATTTTGAGCTGAAGGAATTTGAGGGGAAAAAAAAGAAGTTAAAATGTATCCCTACTTTTCCCCAACCTATCTGTTTAAGTCACCAAACTTAGAAAAGATTTTCAGATCTGTTGATGCAGTTCTTAAGACACTCATGTGAAAGTGTTCTCCCTATAACCAAAGGAAAGAAACCAAAGACACAGCACCAAGTCTGAACAATGCCAAGTATTGATCCGTTTTTCTTTCTTTACTGTCATTCATCTACTTCCACTGTTCTGTGTCTATCTGCTTCTTGATCAAATCTAGCATAAAATCCCACAAATTTAAGGATCTTTGGAATCTTCATAAGAATGTGCTCAGCAAGCATCTGGGATTCCTGGAATTCCATTCCCATGCAAATGAGGCATTTCTAAGTACTTTAAGCTCCAGCCAAAGACTTACATTCAACCTGAAAACTCCTTTCCACTTTTCAAGCTTCATACATAGTACTTGTTCACCTGAATAAAGTGATGTGCACAACCTGTTTCACTGAATATCATCTTAGAGAACTTTAACACAAAAATCCTCAGAGAAGGCCTTCTCCCCACAGCATTTACTGTTGGACTAAAATCCTGCTGTTGCACCTGTTCTAGGCTCCAATGTGCAGCAGTACCTGGACACCCTGAGGGAGGAAGCAGAACTCGAACCACATGGAATATAATGTTTTACAAAATACTCAGTCAGGAGATGCTTTATAATAATGACAATACTGAAGTCCAGACTGCAGCCTGATCTCTGGTACAGAAATCAGGATTTGAATACAGTGTACAAAGGCACTCTCCAACATGTATGTTGTGTCCGGTCCTTCTTGCTTCAGGAGAACTATCTGCTCTGTCAGTATTATTGATACAGTTTCGAAAACCAGGAGCTAACACCAAAATGTGGTGAGATTAAAAAAAAAAAGATGTATTTTTACCACTTGGTCAAACTTACAGTCTCCTCAAGAGTAGCAGAATAAATGACACTGACTCACAGTAATGAGGACTTTTTATAGTCAAGCTCAAGCTTGAGGCACATGGCAAGTGATTTCAAAGTGGGATTTTTTTTTTTTTTTGGCAGTTAGTGATTTAGTTAGCAATTCTAATAACATACTATAAAATAATTGAAACAGTTTAAGACATGCAAATCACAAAGCTATAGAGGAAAATAACTCAAAAACAAAACAAACACATAAACAAAAACAACAACCAAACAAAAAGAAGTTGACCTTTAGCTGGGGGCATGAGTAGAGAAAACACCATAGGATATGTAATTAAACAAATATGTTTAATAAGGAAAAGGAAGAAAAAAATGGAGTCAGTTAACCCTTAATGTTATGTGTGTGCTTTCTGCTCATTTCTTTGTAACCTGTTTTCCTTCATTATGGAACCCTGGTTGGCCTGGTCCTCACTATGAAGCCCAGCTGTCCTCAATTCCTGAGATTTTTGCTATCAGGAGCTACAGGCACATACTACTGACGTTATTAATTTTGTTAATTTGTCTTTTGTTATAAGAGCTTCAGCCATGAACCTAATGTTCGTCCCACAGATTTGAGGAGAAAAATTGCTGACCTAAATCATCATGGCCAAATTAATTAAGGCAAGCAATTAATTAAAGCAAGATTTTTTTTTCTTTGTCCATGGGCTGCCTCTCCCTAAAGGCAGGGTTTAAGAGATCAGCATTGGACATGGGGAAGATACCAGTTTTTATAGCTCAAGAATAGGGAGTTTCAAAATGGGGGATTTGGTAGGCAAATAGGGTTACAGAAGTTACAAATAAGACATGGTTGAAAGGTAGTCATAACAAGGTCATATAATAAGGTGGTCCCTTCCGCCCCTGCCTGGTCCTCTGGGCTGGAGCAGACACAGAGTCGGTCTGCTCCTGTCCTGTTGAGAAACTGAATCCTGAGTCATCCAGGAGCCACTGCACTCAGAGCAGCTGGTAAGAACTCCATCTCACTCCCTAAGCCCCAGAGATACATCGGAGAGCCAGGGACATCCAGGTCACAGCAGCTACCCAAACCCCGCCCCTCCGGAATTTCACTTCCCTTCCGCCCCTGCCTGGTCCTCTGGGCTGGAGCAGACACAGAGTCGGTCTGCTCCTGTCCTGTTGAGAAACTGAATCCTGAGTCATCCAGGAGCCACTGCACTCAGAGCAGCTGGAGCCACTGCACTCAGAGCAGCTGAAACTGAATCCTGAGTCATCGAGGACCCACTGCACTCAGAGCAGAAGGATTTCCAGATCCAAGAGGTGGCCTGAGTCCCAGGAGTTCTTCCACCCAGGAGATTAGGAGCATAAGACCACAGAGACCTCTGGACCCTGAGGAGCTCTGCAATAAGCAAGATAACTGGAAATACAGACTCCAGTTTTACACAGTGAGGGCAGGTACCACTAGAGTTAACCAGATGGCGAAAGGCAAGCGCAAGAACATAAGCAACGGAAACCAAAGTTTCTTGGCATCATCAGTGCCCAGTTCTCCCAATATAGCAAGCCCTGAACACCCCATCACACCTGAAAAGCAGGATTCAGAATTAAAATCACTTCTCATGATGATGATAGAGGATTATAAGAAGGAATTAAGTAACTCCCTTAAAGAAATACAGGAGAGTACAAGTAAACAGATAGAAGCCCTTAAAGAGGAATCACAGAAATCCCTTAAAGAAATGGAAGAAAACACAAAGAAGGAATTAAACAAAAACATTCAGGATCTGAAACTAGAAATAGAAACAATAAAGAAAGTTCAAAGGGAGACAACCATGGAGATAGAAAACCTAAGAAAGAGATCAGGAGTCATAGACGAAAGCATCACCAACCGAATATAAGAGATAGAAGAGAAAATCTCAAGTGCAGAAGATACTATGGAAAATATTGACACAGTTGTCAAAGAAAATGCAAAATGCAAAAAACTCCTAACTCAAAACATCCAGGAAATCCAGGACACAATGAGAAGACCCAACCTAAGGATAATAGGTATAGATGAGAATGAAGATTCCCAACTTAAAGGGCCAGTAAATATCTTCAACAAAATTATTGAGGAAAACTTCCCTAACCTAAAGAACAAGATGCCCATAAACATACAAGAAGCCTACAGAACACCAAATAGACTAGACCAGAAAAGAAATACCTCCCGTCACATAATAATCAAAACATCAGATGCACAAAACAAAGAAAAAATACTAAAAGCAGTAAGGGAAAAAGGTCAAGTAACATATAAAGGCAGACCTATAAGAATTACACCAGACTTCTCACCAGAGATTATAAAAGCCAGAAGAGCCTGGACTGACATCATACAGACCCTAAGAGAACACAATTGCCAGCCCAGATTACTACACCCAGAAAAACTCTCAATCACTATAGATGGTGAAACCAAGATATTCCATGACAAAACCAAATTTGCACAATATCTTCCCACAAACCCAGCACTTCAAAGGATAATTGATGGAAAATGCCAACACAAGGAGGGAAACTACAACCTAGAAAAAGCAAGTAAGTAATCTTCCAACAACCCCAAAAGAAGATACAAACATAACTTTACCTCTAATAACAAAAGTAACAGGAAGCAACAATCATTTTTCCTTAATATCTCTTAACATCAATGGTCTCAATTCCCCAATAAAAAGACGCAGACTATCAGACTGGATACACAAACAAGACCCAGAATTTTGCTGCATACAAGAAACGCACCTCAGTGACAAAGACAGACACTACCTCAGAATAAAAGGGTGGAAAACAATTTTTCAAGCCAATGGTCCCAAGAAACAAGCTGGAGTAGCCATTCTAATATCAAATAAAATCGACTTTCATCCAAAATTAATCAAAAAAGATAAGGAAGGACACTTCATACTCATCAAAGGAAAAATCCACCAAGGTGAACTCTCAATTCTGAACATCTATGCTCCAAATGCAAGGGCACCTACATACATAAAAGAAACTTTACTAAAGCTCAAAACACACATTACACCTCACACAATAATAGTGGGGGATTTCAACACCCCACTCTCAGCAATGGACAGATCATGGAAACAGAAACTAAACCGAGACACTTTGACATTAACAGAAGTTATGAACCGAATGGACTTAACAGACATCTATAGAACATTTCATCCTAAAACAAAAGAATATACCTTTTTCTCAGCACCTCATGGTACCTTCTCCAAAATAGACCATATAATTGGTCACAAAACAAGCCTCTACAGATACAAAAAGATTGAAATAATCCCTTGCATCTTATCAGATCACCATGGACTAAGACTGGTCTTTAATAATGACAAAACCAATGGAAAACCCACGTGCACATGGAAACTGAACAACTCTCTACTCAATGATGACTTGGTCAAGGAAGAAATAAAGAAAGAAATAAAAGACTTTTTAGAATTCAATGAAAATGAGGACACATCATACCAAAACTTGTGGGACTCCATGAAGGCAGTGCTAAAAGGAAAGCTCATAGCTCTAAGTGCCTACAAAAAGAAACTGGAAAGAGCACACACTAACAAGTTGACTGCACAACTAAAAGCTCTAGAACAAAAAGAAGCAAATATACCCAGGAGGAGTAGAAGGCAGGAAATAATCAAACTCAGGGCTGAAATCAACCAAATAGAAACAGAAAGAACAATACAAAATATCAATAAAACCAGGAGTTGGTTCTTTGAGAAAATCAACAAGATAGATAAACCGTTAGCCAGATTAACCAGAGGGCACAGAGACAGTATCCAAATTAATAAAATCAGAACTGAAAAGGGAGACATAACAACAGAAACTGAAGAAATTCAAAAACTCATCAGATCTTACTACAAAGGCCTATACTCAACAAAACTGGAAAACCTGGATGAAATGGACAATTTCCTAGACAGATACCAGGTACCGAAGTTAAACCAGGAGCAGATAGACCATCTAAATAGTCCCATAACCCCTCAGGAAATAGCAGCAGTCATCAAAAGCCTCCCCACTAAAAAAAGCCCAGGACCAGATGGTTTTAGTGCTGAATTCTATCAGACCTTCAAGGAAGACCTAATACCAATTCTCTTCAAACTATTCCACAAAACAGAGACAGAAGGAACACTACCCAATTCGTTCTATGAAGCTACAATTACACTCATACCCAAACCCCACAAGGACCCGACAAAGAAAGAGAACTTCAGACCAATCTCCCTTATGAACATCGATGCAAAAATACTCAATAAAATTATAGCAAACTGAATCCAAGAACACATCAAAACAATCATCCATCATGATCAAGTAGGTTTTATCCCAGGAATGCAGGGATGGTTCAATGTTCAGAAATCCATCAATGTAATCCACTATATAAACAAACTCAAAGAAAAAAACCGCATGATCATCTCACTAGATGCTGAGAAAGCATTTGACAAAATTCAACATCCCTTCACGATAAAAGTCTTGGAAAGATCAGGAATTCAAGGCCCATACCTAAACATAGTAAAAGCAATTTACAGCAAACCAGTAGCCAACATCAAGCTAAATGGAGAGAAACTTGAAGCAATCCCACTAAGATCAGGGACTAGACAAGGCTGCCCACTCTCCCCCTACCTATTCAATATAGTACTGGAAGTCCTAGCCAGAGCAATTAGACAACAAAAAGAAGTCAAAGGGATACAAATAGGAAAGGAAGAAGTCAAAATATCGCTATTTGCAGATGATACGATAGTATACTTAAGTGACCCCCAAACTTCCACCAGAGAACTCCTAAACCTGATAAACAACTTCAGCAAAGTGGCTGGTTATAAAATCAACTCAAACAAATCAGTAGCCTTCCTCTACATGAAAGATAAACAGACTGAAAAAGAAATTAGGGAAATAACACCCTTCACAATAGTTGCAAATAATATAAAATACCTTGGTGTGAATCTAACCAAGCAAGTGAAAGACCTGTATGACAAGAACTTCAAGTCTCTGAAGAAAGAAATTGAAGAAGATCTCAGAAGATGGAAAGATCTCCCATGCTCATGGATTGGCAGGATTAATATAATAAAAATGGCCATCTTGCCAAAAGCAATCTACAGATTCAATGCAATCCCCATTAAAATCCCAACTCAATTCTTCACAGAGTTAGAAAAGGAAATTCTCAAATTCATATGGAATAACAAAAAACCCAGGATAGCGAAAACTATTCTCAACAATAAAAGAACTTGTGGAGGAATCATCATCCCTGACCTCAAGCTGTACTACAGAGCAATAGTGATAAAAACTACCTGGTATTGGTACAGAGACAGGCAGGAAGATCAATGGAATAGAATTGAAGACCCAGAAATGAACCCACACACTTATGATCACTTGATCTTTGACAAAGGAGCTAAAACTGTCCAGTGGAAAAAGGACAGCATTTTCAACAAATGGTGCTGGTTCAACTGGAAGACAACATGTAGAAGAATGAAAATTGATCCATTCTTATCCCCTTGTACAAAGCTCAAGTCTAAGTGGATAAAGGACCTCCACATAAAACCAGATACACTGAAACTAATAGAAGAGAAGGTGGGGAAAAGCCTGGAATACTTGGGCACAGGGGAAAAGTTCCTGAACAGAACTCCAATGGCATATGCTCTAAGATCGAGAATTGACAAATGGGACTTCATAAAATTGCAAAGTTTCTGTAAGGCAAAGGACACTGTCAATAGGACAAAACGACAACCAACAAATTGGGAAAAGATCTTTACCAATCCTTCATCTGATAGAGGGCTAATATCCAATATATACAAAGAACTCAAGAAATTAGACTCCAGACAACCAAATCACCCTATTAAAAGATGGGGTATAGAGCTTAACAAAGAATTTTCAACGGAAGAAACTCGAATGGCCGAGAAGCATCTAAAGAAATGTTCAGCATCCTTAGTCGTCAGGGAAATGCAAATCAAAACAACCCTGAGATTCCATCTCACACCAGTCAGAATGGCTAAGATTAAAAACTCAGGTGATAGTAGATGCTGGCGAGGGTGTGGAGAAAGAGGAACACTCCTCCATTGTTGGTGGGACTGCAAGATGGTGCAACCACTTTGGAAATCAGTCTGGCGGTTCCTCAGAAAATTGGACATAGCATTACCCGAGGATCCAGCTATACCACTCCTAGGCATATACCCAGAAGATGCTCGAACATATAATAAGGACATATGCTCAACTATGTTCATAGCAGCCTTATTTATAATAGCCAGGAGCTGGAAAGAACCCAGATGTCCTTCAACTGAGGAATGGATTCAAAAAATGTGGTATATTTACACAATGGAGTATTACTCAGCTATTAAAAACAATGAATTTGAGAGGTTCCTAGGTAAATGGATGGAACTAGAAATTATCATCCTGAGTGAGGTAAGCCAATCACAAAAGAACACACATGGTATTCACTCACTGATTATTGGATATTAGCCTAGAACCTTGAAATGCCCAAGATGCAACTCACAGGCCACATGAAGCCCATAAAGAAGGAAGACCAAGTGAGGGTGATTCGGTCCTTCTTAGAAGGAGCAACAAAATACTCAAGGGAGCAAATATGGAGACAAAGTGAGGGACAGAAACTGAAGGAGGGGCCGTCTCAAGACTACTCCACCTGAGTATCTATCCCATGTGCAATCACCAAAGGTAGATGCTGATGTGGAAGACAGGAAGTGCATGCTGATAAGAGCCTGATATGGATATCTCCTCAGAGGCCTTCAAGAGTCAGACATATTCAGAGGCAGATGTTGTTCAATGGCACAACTAGCCATTGAACTGATCATGGGGTTCTCAATAGAGGAGTTAGAGTGAAGACTGAAGGAGCTGAAAGGATTTAAGGCACCATGAGGAGAGCAACAATACCAACCAACCACAGCTCCCAGGGTCTAAACCACCAGCCTGGGAGCACTTAGGGGGGGATCCAGGGCTTCAGCTGAATATGTAAAAGTGGAGGGCCCTGCTGGGCATAGGTGGAAGAAGAGAACCTTGACCTCATGAAGGCTGGATGCCCCAGGGGGTGGGAATTTTGAGGGTGGGGAGGTGGGAGTGGGGTGGGGGTAGATAGAGGTTACATCCACAGAGAAGAAGGAGGAGGGGCGAGGGGATTGGGGGTTCCGAGGGGGTGGTGGGGGATGGGGTAAGGGGACAACATAGGAAATGTAAATAAATCATCCAATAAAAAAAACAAAAACAAAAAAAAACCAAAAAACAAAACAAAACAAAAAAAATAAGGTGGTCATGAGAACACCTGGTATTAATAACCTTTGAAAAAAGCCATGGACGCTGTTTCCTAGAACAGCCAGTATAGAACCATTTGTAATTAAGGTTACAGGTAGGGCATGCATTAATCCTTGAGAAACAGATTTAATCATAAACAGGAATTAATCTAGTTTGTCTTTACTATAAAATAACTTTCAAGCCTGAGATAAAGTCAGGCTGGTTTATCACTGGTGTATATAAGGGAGAAAAATGCTTTTTATTGATAGCAGCCAAAAAGCAGAAACAAGTCATATGTATAACAACAAAATGGAACAAACAAAATGTGGTGTGTGTATGTATGTAGTGAGAACATTATCAATGAGAGTGGAAATGCAGTACCAGGAAGCATTTGTGAACCCCGAAAGACCATCGAATCAGGAGCCAATCTGATGCAATCACACAAGAGTCTTTATTCACAAGCTCCATCTTGGGGCCTATCTCACAGCTGACCCACAGGACAGTTCCGGGGGGGAAAAGCAGCAAACACTCATCAGGGCAAGGTTTTATAGAAAATGGCAAGTGAGAGATGAGTGTTTCTAGCTTGGCTAGAAATTTAACTTCTGCTTTCCTCCTGACTGGTGGCTGTTACAAGGGGCGGGCTTGTCACCTGGGTGTGCAGATCTGTTGGGGGAATAACCTGGAGACTGGTGCTAGAAGTTGGATTTGTTGGGAGGGGGTGAGGGGGTTAACCTGGAAACTGGAGCTAGGTACCAGACTGTTAGTTTACTTGAGTTAAAACTTAGGTCAGGTTCTCATTCTTTTTTTTGGTTTTGTTTTTGTTTTTGTTTTTCGAGACAGGGTTTCTCTGTATAGTCCTGGCTGTCCTGGAATTCACTCTGTAGACCAGGCTGGCCTCGAACTCAGAAATCCACCTGCCTCTGCCTCCCAAGTGCTGGGATTAAAGGCGTGTGCCACCACTGCCCGGCCAAGATCAGGTTCTCAAAGATGGAGTCTGAACCCAAAAATACGATCTCTCAGAAAGTAGTCAGGCAGCTTAGAAACAGGACTTTGATTCTTTTCTCTGGTCAGAAATAAGAAATGTCCTTGGCCCTGTCCTGGCTGAAGGCTAGAAAAGAGAATCTGGCTCCTGCCCTGGTTTCCTACTGTTGTGCCTATTCAAAGGTTTTGTGAACCCTAAAAGACCACCTGATGCAATTACTCTAGGGACTTTTTATTCAAGCTTGAGTTTGGGCTCCCCGCTGACACTGACGCAGCAGGTCAGGAGAGTGAAGCCCTGAGCCCTCAGTGGGACAAGGTTTCATAGGAAATGGCAAGCAAGAGGGTTTCAAGCCCGACAAGCATCTAACTGAATAGTTTCTGTAAGCCAACAGGTGGGTGCTCTGAAGCAAAACCATGAACAGTCACAACAGTCAGGAAGTACAGCTGTAACTATCAGAGTAATCTTGATTGGCTGCCGCTAGGGCGTAGCAGGGGAGTAACACGGGGGTATGGGCCAGAGACCAACTATGTAGTTCTTCCTGGAACTTGGGTGCAGCTTGGGTTCAGATACAGGACAAGTTCTCAGTTTGTTTGTTTGTTTTTTTCTTTTAAAATGGAGGCTGGTCCCAAGATGGAGTAGGTTTAGCCTCTCATTGCTATTTTCTCCTTTTCACACAGCTCAAATGGGGACTACTGCCTACAGGAAGATTCGATGGAAACTGAGAGGCACATGAACAACTTGCAGTGGGCTAGCCAGAGTCAAAACACCTCATCAACCCCCTCATGTGTATCCTCAGTGGTAGCACACCTCTGGGATCCATTCTTGCTATGCAGTAACCTCATTTGTTTTTCTGTTATGGTCCCACCTATGAACCTGCAATAAATTCTTTTTTAAAAACTCAAATACACACGCACACACACACACACACACACACACATACACACACAATAAAAAACAAACAAACAAAAAGTTCTTCTGGGCATGGTGGCACATACCTTTAATTCCAGAACTGGGGAAATAAAGGCAGGTGGGTTCTGAGTTTCAGGCTAGCCAAGACTACATAGTGAGACTACTTTAAAAAAAAAAGTCAAAACATGTTTTAGCTTGGGCTACAGTGATATCTTGGCACTTAAGAATATTTGCTCTTACAAAGGACCTACATGTTCGATTACCAGCACACGTCTGGTGGCTCACAGACATCCATAGCCCCAGTTCCAGGGGACCCAACATGCAGGCACATAAGACATTTATACATGTTAAAGTAAAATAAATAAATTAGAAAAAAGTCGTACAATTCTGACATATGTTACCAAATGAAAGAACCTTTAAAGACAGCATGCTAAGTAGAATATGGCAGAAAAACCGTTACCATTCTGTGTTCCCACTTATATATGATACCCCAAAGCACTAAGTTCATAGAGCCCAAAAATAAAAAGACTTCAAGGGGAGTTACTGCTGGACCCGATGTTTTTGTTTTGGTAATAAAAAGTTCTAAAAGTGGACAAAAGAGTATTGTACACGCCTTTAATCCCAGCACTTGGGAGGCAGAGGCAGGCGGATTTCTGAGTTCGAGGCCAGCCTGGTCTACGGAATGAGTTCCAGGAAAGCCAGGGCTACACAAAGAAACCCTATCTCAGAAAACCAAAAAAAAAAAAAAAAGAGCATTGTACAACTGTACAAATATGTTGATTGTCTCTAAGTTTCACACTTAAACAACTTAATATGGCAAATTTATGCCATGTATATTTTACTACAGTTTTAAATCTCATTAGTTGGGAGTCAAATAGAATGTGAAGTTTTTTCACAGATATAGATACTTCAAATTGGCTCTCATTATAAAATTCTCTCACCTGGCAGCCATAGTGCCTTCCTTTAATCACAGCACTTGGAGGTAGAGACAGGTGGATCTCTGTGTGTTCGAAGCCAGCCTGGTCTACAGATCTAGTTCCAGGATAGCCAGGACTACAGAGAGAAACCATATTTGGAAAAAACCAAAATATACTTATTTTGTCATTAGATAAATGAGAAAATTCTCTCACTAGATCAATTAACTAATTGAACTTTTGAAAGTTTCCCTAATGAACACAAATGCAGGCATAGCAGAAAATTCAAAACAATATGGCAACTTCCCCCAAACCCTTCATTTAGTCCTTCCTTAAGTGAAAGAAAAAGAAAACGGTTAATTTTTTTCTATGTTTTTTATCTTTTGTAGAGAAGAAGTTGTTAATAGGTGTGGGGAGGGGTAGGGGGAGATGGTGGGAGGGAAGGTAATTCTTCCTCATTACAAATAAATTCATGTTTTATCTTTGAACAAAGTTAAATGGACTTTTTTTTTAATGGGACTTATCATAGTCTTTAATATGCTAATGTGTGTTTTGAATCTCCACAACAGGATTTAGTAAGGGACATTCCTAAGCTTATTTGATCATAGATTCTTTGTTCTCTTGGAGCCCAATTAATTAACATCTGCCTTTGTACTGTGTCCACGGAAGTTGTGCTACAGACCTACAAGCTAAGCAGGGGATCCTCTTTATACCGTCTAAGCATAGGAAGCAAGCAGTAATTACGGTTTATCTTATCACAAACTGTTCTAAACGACGTCCATGACTTTGTAAACACTTTTAAAATTTAAAATCATGTAGATGAAGCAAGTAAGGACAAAAGAAGCAATTTTGAAAGTAGGTTATTTTTTTTTGTAGTCTCAATTTACAGTTCTTTATCTTCTTAGATAACATTTAATATTCTGTAACAAAACATTTGTTAGTGGGGATCATGCAGTCAACTGTGATGTTGACCTTGTGATACATAATGTTGAAACATCCCTCTGTAGACCATGCTGGCCTCAGACTGAGAGATCCACCTGCCTCTGCCTTCTGAGATGCCAGGGATTAAAGACCTGTGCCAGTAAGACTGTCTCACTTTTTTTCTTGATAAAAATTTTTTTACCAAATTGAATTCAATCAATACTCTTTTTTTTTTTTCTTTTTTGGAGGCTGATTCTTTTTTCACTTCACATTAGTCAGGGTTCTTTACAGTCACAGAACTTATGGAATATATATATGGTGTGTGTGTGTGTGTGTGTGTGTATTTTTTTTGAAACGACTTACAGGCTGTAGAACAACTAATCCAACAATGGCTAGCTGTGAATGCAAAATCCAAGAATCTAGTAGTTGCTCAGTCCCATGAGGCTGGGTATCTCTTCTGTATAAGCTGAGATCTCAAAGAAGTAGCTCCAACGGGATGTGCAGGCAAAGTGAGTGAAAGCAGTCAAAAAACAAATGAACCCTTCCTTCTTCTATTGTCCTTCTCTAGTCCTCCAGCGGAAGGTGTGGCCCAGATTAAAGGTGTGCTGCGAGATCCTGATCAAAGGCCTGTTGTCTTCCTGTCTCAGAGGGGTGCCCTCCTTTTCTGAATTGCAGTTCATTCCAGATACAGTCAAGTTGACAACTGAGGATAGGCATCTCACACCCTTTGAGAGTCTTATTGTTGGTGGCCCAAACTCCAGGGCTCAAGTTACTCTCCTCCCTTAGTCTGCCTTCAGGCTGAAGTCACAACCGAATTTTAAAGATTTATCTATCTATCTATCTATCTATCTATCTATCTATCTATCATCTATCTATCTATCTATCTATCTATCTATCTATCTATCTATCTATCTAATGCATATGAGTACACAGTTGCTCTCTTCAGACACACCAGAAGAGGGCATTAGATCCCATTACAGATGATTGTGAGCCACCACATGGTTGCTGGGAATTGAATTCAGGACCCGAGGAGTCTCTCCAGCAACCCTCCCTTTTTAAAAAAAAATTTACTTATTTATTTTATGTATATGAGTACACCATTGCTCTCTTCAGATGCACCAGAAAAGGGCATTGCAAATTACATTATACATGATTTTGAGCCACCACATGCTGGGAATTGAACTCAGGACCTCTGGAAGAGCAGTCAGTGCTCTTAACCACCGAGCCATCTCTCCAGCCCCACAGCTGCATTTTACTAGTCCCACATTTGTAGTAGCTGATTGTGTGTGTGTGTGTGTGTGTGTGTGTGTGTGTGTGTGTGTGTGTGTGTGT
>NW_021604633.1:15079566-15137508 GCF_004785775.1 Grammomys surdaster | reverse complement strand
TGTGTGTGTGTGTGTGTGTGTGTGTGTGTGTGTGTGTGTGTGTGTGTATGTGTTTAATGTGTATGAGTACTTTGCCTGCATGTGTATCTGTGTACCATATGTGTGACTGGTGCCTGTAGAAGACAGAAGAAGGTGTTCTATCCTCTGTAACTGAAGACACAGACGGTTTTGAGTGAGCATGTGAGTGCTAGGAATTGAATTTAGGCTTTCTAGACTAGAAGCCAGTGCTGTTAACCACTAAGCCATCTTCCCAACCCTATTGTGTAATTTTAAATACATCTCATTTTCCCCAATATTGGACCTTCAATAATAAATTTCTGTAGTTTTTACATATTCTTTTTTTGTACCCCTTCTTCAGAATTAAGTACAAGAATGTCAGATTAAAGCTGAAGATAGCCGGACGGTGGTGGCATACGCCTTTAATCCCAGCACTCGGGAGGCAGAGACAGGTGGATTTCTGAGTTCGAGGCCAGCCTGGTCTACAGAGTGAGTTCCAGGACAGCCAGAACTACACAGAGAAACCCTGTCTCGAGAAAACAAACAAACAAAAATAAATAAATAAATAAAATAATGCTGAAGATATACCAGCTTACAGCCAAGCTCATGATTCCAATATTGGTATTAGTTTTGTTTTCATTAGTTCATTAGCAATATGATACTCATAAGTGTAGATTATCAAGAATAAAATGCAACCACTCTGGAAATCAGTCTGGCAGTTCCTCAAAAAATTGGACATAGCATTACCTGAGGACGCAGCTATAATACTCCTGGGCATATACTCAAACGATGCTCCAACATATAACAAGGACACATGCTCCACTGTGTTCATATCAGCCTTATTTATAATAGTCAGAAGCTGGAAACAACTCAGATGTCCTTCAACAGAGGAATGGATACAGAAAATGTGGTACATTTACACAATGCTATTAAAAACAATGACCTCATGAAATTATTAGGCAATTAGATGGAACTAGAAAATATCATCCTGAATGAGGTAACCCAATCACAAAAGAACACACATGGTATGTACTCAATGATAATTGGATATTAGCCCCCAAACTTGGAATATCCAAGATACAATTCACAGACCACAAGAAGCTCAAGAAGAAGGAAGACCAAAGTGTGGATACTTCGGTCCTTCTTAGAAGGTGGAACAAAATACCCACAGGAGGAGATACAGAGGTAAAGTGTGGAGCAGAGACTGAAGCAAAGGCCATCCAGAGACTGTCCCACCTGGGGATCCATCCCATATACAGTTACCAAACCCAGACACTATTATGGATGCCAAGAAGTGCTTGCTGACAAGAGCCTGATATAGATGTTGACTAAAAGGCTCTGCTGGTTCCTGACAAATACAAAGGTGGATGCTTGCAGCCAACCATTGGACTGAGCACAGGGTCCTCAATGGAAGAGTTAGAGAAAGGACTGACAGAGCTGAAGGGGTTTGCAACCCCATAGGAAGAACAATAATATCAACCAACCAAAACCCCCAGAGCTCCCAAGGACTAAACCACCAGCCAAGAGTACACATGGAAGAACCCATGGCCCCAGCTGCATATGTAACAGAGGATGGCCTTGTCAGACAGAAATGGAAAAAGAGGACCTTGGTCCTATGAAGGCTCGATGCCCCGTTGTAGGGGAATGCCAGGACAGGGAAGCAGGAGTGGGTAGGTGGGAGAACACCCTCATAGAAGCAGGGGTAGGGGAAATGGGATGGAGGTTTTCAAAGGGGAAACCAGGAAAGGGGATAACATTTGAAATGTAAATAAAGAAAATATCTAATAAAAAAATGACAAAAAAAGAATAAAATGCATTGGAATATTTCAATACCCTATATACATATATACGGATATATTTCAGCCAGCCTTTTCTCTCTCTCTCTCTCTTTTTTTTCTTTTTTGAAAATTTAAGGTTAATGCCTCCTGGGTACTTATAGAGGCCTTACTGGAATGGGTAACATAGAGTTAAGCTTCTTGGAGTTAAACAGCATTACCACAAATTTTTCAGACTTACCAGAGAGGCCGAGATGAGAAAGCACAGAGGAGGAATATACAGAGCTGTAGATGGTAAGACTAGATCAGACCTGCTCCACCAGGTTAGTTAGTGATGGGTATCATAGTTCTTGTCCAAAACCAATATGTAGCCTTGCATCTGTCCTGACTGTTTTATTCCTGCTGTGATTTGTTGTCACTTGTCTTCTCCTTTTACTCAACCCAAACGAGGTTCACTGCCTAGAAGTTACCAAAACAGAGAAGCCCCTTGGCACTCCATGGATGGGTTTAGTGGGCCCGTCATCTCATCTCCCCATATCTTACTGCAGTTTTTCCTTAAGTCCTGTAAAAATGGCCCTAGACTAGCAAACTGAGCGCCTATTTTCTGGAGCTTGCCTTTCCTTCTCTTTTTCGCTTGCACTCTCTTCTATAATCCTACAATTAAAATGCTTTGTAAACTTATCCTCCCATCGTGGCTATGCTCGCCCAGTCTAGTCTACATGTCCCCTTATGCTGTTTATTAAATTCATTTTTCAAATTTTTGAGCCAAAGGTCACAGAAAGTAGTAGCTTTGGGTACTGTGGTATTGATTTGCCCAGCACCTTAGCTGTGCCAAACATGTGAACCCAAATCTAGGAAGCTCCACTATGCCCCAGGACTCTCTTTTCTCCCATTTCATAATTCTGTAGCACAAAGTAGAGAATACATGAGGGACATAAAAGTAAATGAGACTAGAAAAAATAGATTGAGGTCAGCTCATTAGTACTAACAAGTTTAGGCTTTATTCTCGAAGTAATTGGGAGCCGAGGAAAGTTGTTGAGCAGAGGCCGTGAACTGTGTTTCAGAACAATTATTCTCGTGAGTCCATAGGGAATAGATGGGCTAGAATGAAGCAGGGAGGCTAATTAGAAAGTCTTAATTGTCTAGTGAGAAATGATGGATACTTGATCGAACAAAAAAGAGGCCATAAATAGGAAATGCATTTCAAAAAAGGAAAAGGTATCTAAACTTGGTGAGTAGATCGATCAGAGAAGCATTTGGATGCATAAAGGAAATTTTCTGCTGAGTGGGCCTTAACCTACGGATGCTCAGGGCTCATTTCTGTTTAAAAGCTTAACATTATCAGTGGCAGCATTTGTAAGTTCTCTCGGCTTTTCTTCTTACTGCTAATAACCTCAGAGCCTAGTGTAGGTACAGTTGTCCAGGATTGGGTCACACGGCAGTCTTTTGGTGCAGTGGAGGCTGATAAAGAGGGCAAGAGACATGGCTCTGAGACACTCGAGCATAGGGGAACATTTAGAACCCTGCGAATCTATTTGGATTGGATTACACACATCTCCCTTTTATAATAATGCACTTGGCAGCAGAACACCTTTACCTGCCGGGACTATGCATGCCTTATCAAATACTGCACCTAGCACCCTCAGAAGTCTCTCAAACTTCTACCTGCGACATATACTTTACTCTCAGCTCTTAGAAACAGTGTCAATTTTTCCATCCTTAAGTAACAATAAAATGTAGATGGCTTCTATTCAAGTGTATCCCCAGTGTATCTGGGTATGGACAATACAAAGGTTGATCAGGCCTAAACTGGTTTTAGCCACAGTTAGGCAAAACTGTATCCTCAAGTAGACTTTTACCTATAAGATGACGCAGAATTGGGTATGCATATGATTAAAACCAAATGCATTGTGGGAAAGGATATGCACAGTAGAAAATGATTATGCGATATTATCTACCCATTAAAATAGAGAACTTCCCATGCTATACTTCAAACTCTTTTTCTCCTGAACCCTCCCAAAAAGAAGCTCCAAACAATTTTGAGACCCTTGAGTATTCCCACTCATGTGGCTCAGTGGCAACCTTAACAGTATGTTCCTCTCTGATTTGTACTACCACTTTCTCCAAATAAAGTTGTCTTGCTACCTTTGCAAATCTGTGTGAGCCCTTATATTCAGTTCTTTGGATCTAGAGAATAAGAACCTAGAGGCATCCAGCCCAGAGTCTGATAACCAGTAATACTTCCATTATCTTAGACTCACAACAGTCCACAACTACGAAAGCTATTCAAATTGTCCTTCTGGAAAACAATTATTATCAAGAACTATAAGAACTGGTCACTTGGTAGATAATTAATAAGAGCTTGCCTCAGTAATTGGATAATGTTTGCAATGGATTGAAAGGTATTCTTGCAGCTCTCCTGTCTGCTAAATAAGGAAGCAAAGTAAACAAATTAGTTGTTCACTATTGAGAGGAACTCAGATATACTTCATATAATAAACTTCTTTATTAATGCTCACCACTCAGAGCTGGGGAAGCTGGAATCTGAGATCCAACAGAAACCCACAGACCAAAGGAAGTTTCTTACTTTAATAGATATTAGAAGAGAAGAGTCTTTGAGTTTAGAGAGGAGGTCTCTGAATTTAGAAGGGAGCGTTCTCTGAGTTTACAATATAGGGCAGGGAGTAGATAAGACAGAGAGCCTTAGGTATAAAGCTAATCCTATTGTCCCACCATACCACGTGGTTGCTCCGTGCTGCATAAATTAAGCAGCTTAGGGAAAGTACTATGTAAGCTATAAGGTGTAGCTGACTCCTTCTAGAAAGGCAGCCTCTGTGATCTAAAATCAGATATCCAGAATCTTAGAAACAAGGTCCAGGCTGGGGCCATGGCTCAATGAGTTAAGTGCTTACTGTATAAGAATGGGGACTTGAGTTTGGATCTCCAACACACAGGTAAAAGTTGTGTATACATCAATATATGATGTATACACAGTAGCATACATCTATAACCAAAGCATTGTAGGGAGGGAAGGCAGATGCAGGCTGACCCTAGGGACTTTTTGAGAGCAAGTTCAGATGAAATTGTGAGCTTTGGGCTCCATGAGAGACCTTATCTTAAAAAAAATATCATAAGGTTGAGAATGACGAAGAGACTCACTATTGACCTCTGGCCTCACATGTGCACAGATAAATGCTCCTATGTACTTGTGCATACCCCCCAACCCGACAGGCTCCCCCAAATAAAACAGTGTCCATCAATACCCTGGTGGAAGAACTGAGGTCAATAGCAAATTGGAAATATTTAAGGTAGATGAAAAAAATGTTTCTGACACATGTATTTCTAAGCATTTTTTTGGACAATGAGTTATAGTAATAACATATCTGCTGATCTCCTAAAAACAAACAAATTTCCATCTGCCTGGGTGTCCACTTTTTGTTGTTTTGTTCGTTGGTAGTTGAACCTAGAGCCCTGTGCATGCTACACACACTCTACCTTAGAGTAACACTCTCTAACCCTATTAATGTTTTATATAAGAAAAATTTGATGGGGATAGAGTTAAGCTTTAGCTTGTTTCATTGATAAGCAGTGTCCCTTTTGACATGAAGCAGATGGATTAAGTTCATGTAGAAAAGAAAAAGAGTCTGTGAAGTTAAATAAGGATTATGATTGTTACCAGAGTTATTAAGGGTCAGAGCCTGGGTGGGCCCTGACGTCTTCAACAAGCTGGGTTCTTAATTCTTAATTATCACCATTCTTAATAAGCCAATTAAACAAACCAGCTATACTGAAAAGCAGATTTATTCAATGTGACCACGGTGGATTAACAGAGATCTAGCAATCCCTCCAACCCCATGGTCAGTGTCCTAACCTGAGTAATGTGAAGGAGAAGCTGAGGGAGACAAACAGTTAAGGAGCTGAATAGTTAGAGCTGAAAGCGTTCCTGCCATATTGCCTACCTCCAGGTTCTCATGCAGGGCGGCCTGTGCTGTGTGAAAACTCTTTGTTACTGAGAGGCAAGGTCCACCCTGGCTAGCGACAAGCTTCAGCATTTTTCTTATCCCAGCATGAGATTCTTAAGGGGAATTCTGATTCTCGAGGTGTCTTGTTTTGACAATGCAGGTAGTCAGAGTGAGGAACCCAAGTGTCTCTTTTGTCATCCTCACTCCTTCTGGACATGCAGGCTACATGATGAGGTCATACTGCATCAGGATGAATCCTAACCCAAGGGTTCATCTTACAAGTGTCAAACAGGAACAAACTCAAAAATAGTTAACGTGATAGGGTTATATGTTACTGTTCTAAACTTTGCAATTAGAAAAATAACCCGACATGAACTTAAACTCCCTTTCATTTTAAAGAGAAAGTAGAGAAACCAGAAAGCTGGGGGACCAAAGCATGAAATAGAAATGGGATTGGGCCAGTAGATCAGTAGTAGAGTGCTGGACTAACCCACAGAAAGGGGAGGAGGGCAGGCAGGGGTGGGAACACAAAGAGGAAGGAAGGGAAGATAAAAAGTAGAAGTAGTGGATGAGTTGGTGGGATTGAATCAGAGTTCACATGAAACCCATCTGAGCTTGCTACCCAGCCCTAGTCAGAGTTACCCTGTTCTCCCACAGAGACTGGGTGGATTGCGCCCTACTCTCAGGTGTCAGCAGAAACAAACAGGCTATTCTTTTAACAGCTGTTCATTCTCAAGGCAGTAAAAGAGACTGACTGAAGTCTTCATTGGGATGAGTCCTAGAGTTACAGAGCCTCAGATGGTATTTGTTCAGTCTTTAAAGAGTGTGGGGGAGAGGGAAGAGAGGCAATATTCATCTGGTGTCTCTTTAGACCAAAGTTGAAGCCTGATTAGACTCAGCTCACAGGGCTTGGCAGTGGGCACATTCTTTACCCTCTGAGCCATCACACGGGCTCGGCTCGCCATTTCTTTTACTTGCACTCCCTCCCACCCCCTGCACTAGTGTGACAGGAGAAATCAATTAACATATGAAGAAAAACAGCTGGCAGAGGAAGATTGGAAACCCCTACCACCAGAGATACCTGTGCCCAACCCCTTCCCCTCCCCCACACAATAGCTTTTGAGACTCAGTCCTTTCCCAGCTTTCTAACCATTCTCTGGAATGCCTTGCTTTTATTTAATCAATTACCTCTATTTCTATCACAATCCCTATGTCCCTGGGCCAATTCTTGGTTCTTCATCTATCCAAGAGGAAGCTACAGAGATACACAGAGAGACAAAATAGACTCTCAAGAGATAAGCATTCTAGGTTTTCCTGCAATATCTCTTTCCATTTGATTATACATTTGTCTGGTCACATTTCTACATATTTTTCAACACACCCAAACATTAAACCAGTTTTCCCTGGCCCTTTATGTCTTTATGTCTTAAGGCTGTTATATACATCTATTATGCTTTTTTCTTGCTAACCTGTCTCTCCTTATGGGGGTGTCAGCTGCAGTCCTCTTAATGGGTGAGCAAAACAATCACATCTTCCCATGGTATTGACCCCGTGGATTTGATATGTTGACTATGACACATGCAATTGGAGACACTAAACAAAAATGAGGATAAAGAATTTAGAACTGGCCGGGCAGTGGTGGCGCACGCCTTTAATCCCAGCACTTGGAGGGCAGAGGCAGGCGGATTTCTGAGTTCGAGGCCAGCCTGGTCTACAGAGTGAGTTCTAGGAGAGCCAGAGCTACACAGAGAAACCCTCTCGAAAACCCAAAACAAAAAACAAAACAAACAAAAGAATTTAGAACTGGAAGGAGGAGTGAAGACATTGAAGGGAAGGGAAGCAGATTTCATCAATATCTAGCTAGTAACAGGGTACAATTATTGGTTTAGTTAACACATTTGTTTCCTTTACAAAACTCTATTTCTGTGCCCATGTGGAAACAAAAGAAGACAAGTTAACATCATTGAGGGCTGGTGATTTTAGTCTATAATGGCCAATGAATATCCAGAGACCAAGGCTGGAAAGACTCATTAACAATGCTTTGATTTCCCATTTGCCTCAGTAGCAAATTTAGTAACACTTTCTAAACTGCACTGTGGATTACTGTCTATTAGTGCTTTGTTTTTTTAATAAGAACACAATAAGCACTAAGTACAGTGTATCTGTTTTCTTGGTGCTTCTAATATAATTTGTTCATATTGGTCTCACATTTGTCCCACTATGTTGTCATTAGTATTTGGTCTACCCCTCCTAATTGTGAGCTTCTTAGTGGAATTTTCATATGGCCTCCTAGCATGACCGTCGACAGTTAATTAATTTATATAATAGCTATCTGATGGATTGCAGTAACAGTAGTGGTTAAGAGTACAGACTCTAGTGCTAGGCTGCCCTGGAGAAATCCCATTTCTACTTTTTATGAGCTTTGTGACCATAAGCAAATTGGTGAATTTGTCTGTGACTGTGACTCTGTTCCATTATCATAATGTGAAATAATAATCCTCTTGTCTTAGTCAAGTCAGAATAATAATATGGGTGGTTAAGACAACAAACATATTTCTCATAGCTCTGGAGACTGGAAAGTCCAAGGTCAAAATGGCAGCAGAGTCAGTGTTATATAGTTTATGCTAATCAGTGTCCTTCTTGCTATATCTCTACCTGCAGGGATTTTGTCTTTCTGGTACCTTCTGTTATAAAGGCACTAATCTCACTCATGTGGCCTCCACTCTCATTACACATTCCTTTAACCCCAATACTCAGGAGGCAGAAGCAGGTGGATCTCCTGGAGTTCGAGGTCTGCTTAGTCTACATAGTGAGTTCCAGGGCAGCCAGAACTATAAAGAAACCGTGTCTCCAGAAACAAAATTACTTGTTTATAGGCAAAGAAATCCCATAAGAGCCAGAGACTTGTCCACTGATTTCTCCCCTGTCCCATGCTTTACACAGACCTATACACAATGGAAACTGGTAACAGTTTACTAAAGGGGTACATTGATGAGTGATCTATTTTACCTGTGTAAAATCCAGCTGAAGTCTTTCTCATGCACCTAGTGTTAAAATTCCTGGTTCAGATTTAAGGAAGCTAAAGTGTAATAACAATAGACTTTCAGGCAAACCTGGGAAAGAATGACTGGCTCCCTGGCTAAATACCTGGGGCTAAATACACAGCAGAAGCTAATGCCTCCGCTCCTGTGACCTTCTGTTTCTACAGTGTCCGAGGGAGCAATTCCCATCTCACACCTTCTGTTCTGACTTTGATTTCCTATACTACCTGTTCTCCAGGGCAATTACAATATGGAAATAACTAATAGCAATATCTCCTTAGAGAAAGATGGATCCACTCACTGGAGTAAGGCTAAAGGGTATTTCAGATGATTTTTTTCTTGTGTACAGTTTGTAGAGTTGAAGACTCAGTGTTAAAGACTTGACTATTTTGAAATCCATCTCCTTATTAGGATACAAGGATTTATGGAGCTTTATAGCAATAAGTTTCAAACTAGGGCTAGAGTGAGCACTGCTCTTACAGAGGATCTGAGTTTGAGTCCCAGCACCCTCCTTCAGATGGTTCAAAACTGCCTGCAGCTCTAGTGCCAATGGGTCTAATACCTTCTGGACTCCTTGGGCATATGCAACTACATATATGCACATAATGAAAATAAATCTGAAAAACATTTCAAAACTCTGTGTTTATCATAAACATAACACGGAGTATGCCTTTCTTCCACTATCCTTCCATGTATTTGCCCAGAAAGGACAGAATCATTTTAATCTTTTCTAACTTGCCATCTTCAACAATTCATGGTGCTGCAGTCAGAAAGGATAGGATCACTTTTCTATTTCCTTAGGTCACCAAGGACAGACAAGCTCAGGACATACTGTATTTGTCAGGAATGGTGAGGTGGCAATGACAAATCTGCCCTAGGCTCAGCTCATTTTACTGAAGAATGTGTGTCCTCTTCTGACATTTATCAAAAGAAATTCAATTTCATAAAAAGAAGGATGTCAAATAATAGTCCATTGCTTACACTCATTCTGCTACTGTTAAAAGGGCTGATGGGGGCAAAACATGGGAAAAAGAAGATGGAAGAGATTGTTATTCTGGCAGGAAACAATGTATAAGGTCAGAATAATATACAGAGACTTGAATACATTCATGATTAAATCACCTGGTTTTTGAGAATCGTTTCAGTGGTCTATCCTTTGGAATACACGTTTCCATGGTCTTCGGATGTAAGGAATGACAGAGTGGGCTTTTTGTTGTCATTTGGTGGCACTTTTACTGTATCAGGAAGGAAAGTTAATGGAACCTGGCCAAACCCCAAAGCACCAGGAACAATGACATGTACCCTGCGGGCCCGAAATCAATACATCTTATAGCGATGATGAGATTTTTCTCTGGCAGAAAAGGGCATTCTGGATCAAAAAAGTAAACAAAGAAAACCAAAGTTATAACAGAAGCATTAGAAAAACAGAAGTCAGATAAAATCAAAGGGGAATTCTTAAAAGGACTAAGGAAGAAGCTGACAAAGTGCTGTGGCAAGTGATGATATTTGACCAGACTGCATAAAACCATGGGATTAAGGAACAAATTAAGTTTCTCTCTCAGGGAGAGGGTTTCTGCAGGACATAAGCAATTAGGTTGCTATCTAGGAAAGATTGGAAACCTGATTAATATATCCAAAAAGAGTATAGGGAAGATAGGTTTAACACTAGGAGGTGAGACACCAGCTGCTACGCAAATTGACTTTTCCCAGGATGCTGGATGGTTTCAATCAAGAACTGAAATATCCTTTGATTTTTTTTTTTTACATGATGTTCTCCAACATCCTCTGCTGAGGAAATCTGGAGAAGTTGCCCAAAATATAGCGTGAAACATGTTCTTTGTGAAAAGTCTTCACGTATCCAGAAGTGTGACTGGTTGGCAGCTTATGAGACTGAAAGAGTTCAGGAATTACCAACCTCAGTGTTGGCATTTGACTTTACTCGTTCCCATAGTCTACAGTTCAAAACCAGCTCATTTAAGAGTAGGTAGAATCTGTTAAAAGGCAGATTTCTGTGTTATAGCCCACCACCACCACCACCAACAACAACAACAACAGCAACAACAACAAAAACTATGATAAAATTAATTTAAAAAAAATACCCAGAGCATTTCCCCACAAGGACTGCACTGTGCTAACTTCAAAGACAGGAAATCAGGAATCCAACAAAAGCCTCATCATTAAAGTCAACACCCAAACTTCTGCTTATTCTGAGCTTTTCAAATTCAAGGCCCTAAAAAGTTGTGCAGACTATTCAGATCTTTGTGTTATCCAGGTCGAGATCTTGGACTTGCTTCAAGTTTGGCTCAAAAATTGTGTTGTGATTTTATTCTTGAGTGGTGGGATTAGCAGAATCTTTCATGGAGTAAATCAAACAGTCCCATTCACAGATGAGATCTTTCTGCCTCTTGGGAGATGCTAAGAATTGCTATCTTATCAGCCATCGGGATGGCATTCTTGAGTCATCTTCAGACGAATCAGTCAAGCTTGGAAAATTTTCATTAGGTTGTCCAGAAACATTTGCATAAATTCTTTTGAATACAGTATCTGGAATAAATAATAAGAGAAAAGAAAAAGTAGATTAATATCCAAACTGAGCTTGACATTCCACTAACTCTCACAAGGGCTTAACTCTGCTGCTAAGCACAAAAGCAGTTGTAGACACAGTGTAGACCTATGGGTTTGGGGGGTAGGCCATTAACATTTTCTTTATTAGAGATATCAACCTTCAGCCTTCGGGTCACACTTTGCTGGCCCTGATTCACGATGTCTTCCTTATTCTTGTCTTTTTTCCATCCTTTTTCAGAGCCTCAGCGTTACTCTAGGGGAGCAAATCTGTGCTGACGCCCAACATACGAAGAAGACTGCAGGAGAACACCAGAATAAGACAGAAATCTGTGCTAAGAGTCACAGTGCATAGCCTTGCCGCCAACAATCTGTTCCCCACTCAGTGGCTTGAGTGAGCTTTCTCAATTGGAGATTTGATATGAAATTCTCTAGCTTAAAATGTTCCACTAATTCCTAAAAGCCCAGCCTCTACAGCTTGTAACAATGGGTGCATCTATGGTTGACTCAGCTTTCCTGTCTTTTTATTTTTAAGTTTGTACAAAATAATGGGTTTCATGTGACAATTCAACTACACACTTGACATTCTTTGGTCATATTTGTTCAGTTAGTACTCCACTACCCCATCCCCATCTTCTCTCTGATCCACATACCATATCCCTTTTTAAAGATGTTTAAGTATGAGAGAAAATATATGACTTTTTCCCCACTGCGGTTGAAGAGGTCAGCTCAAGACCTTTGGAAAATTCCACCAGGCCCCCGCCCTTCCTGAATGGGAGAGGTCAGTGGAGCATGTAGGCACCCCTCCCTTCCTGGGAGGGAGAGGTTGATTACATTCCTTAGGAAAACCCATAGGACAGACTGGACCATTGGCTACCCGCAGATATGGAAAGCCCTCACTCCTCATTCCCTAAGGACCATTCAGTTTAAAAGTCACACTGTCCCGCCAATCATATTGTGCCTAGTTGCTGTTGCTCTATTCGGTCCTTGTAAACTGTATAAAAACTCACAGACTGAGCTGCCCCGGGGGTCATCACTCCTTTGGATGCAAGATGACCCCAGCATCCAAACTCCTCTTGCTTTTGCATCCATCTCCAGCTCCGCGTGGTCCATTCCGGGGTCCCTGGTTGCTAAGGTTCGTCAGAGTCTTACAAAATGACGTGATTTCATTCGTCATCTCGACTGAATAATATTTTGCACTACTGAGGGAACTTCCATATTGAGTTCCACAGTGGTAGACTTATTAAACCTCCCATCAGTGCTGTAGCCCTCCTCATCTCTTGCCGTCATGTCTCACATTATATGACCCAACGACAGGGAGGACTTGAAATTTCCAAATGCTCACATCCCCTCACCTTTCAATCCATCTGCTTGCTGCTCAGTGCCTGAGATACACCTTAGCATCCACGTCCTTGCTAGCAATCAAGGGCTGAAGTTGGGTGTTTTATGTGACTGCATTTCCCACATCAAGACTTTAAGTCACTTCCTGGATATCTGCTTTCTCCCTGGTATCCATACTGCTTAAGATAAATAGAAAATTCTTAAAACTTGAAACTGTGTCTTCTTAAAGCATATTTCCTGGCATGGTGAAAATAATCCATGTTGCAATAAAAATTATTTGGGGGTTTCTATCCCCACCTTGGACCACTTAGTTCCCAAATAAAAGAGCCAACCCTTTATATTTATTATAAGCCTTAAAAGCACTGGAGCTGGGCAGATACCAACCCTCTATGCTATTTTGTCTGCTTCCCTGTCAATAACCCTGAGATAGAGCACTTGCCACATTCTGTCTGGGCTGCTCCTACTCCAACAGGTCACCATTCACGGCCCTGTGCTCATGACCCACCTTACCCGCTGGTGCCTTCTTTCTTCCTTTTTTCTTTCCTCTTGGTCTCTCTCTGCCTTAGACCCCAGCCTAGGAACCAAAGCCCCACCTACCTCTCTTCTGCCCAGCTACACGGTGTAGGCATTTTTATTCAACCAATATTTTTCAGTTAAGGAGCAAGATTTACACAACAAAAGTTGGTATATGTGAGGATCCACTCATATTGTGACAACTATAACTTGGAATACATACAGAATGTAGCATTCTAGTACACAGAAACAAAAGAAACTTCAACAAATCCATGTGTAGTTGTTAAGCTAATGAATTAATGAATCAAAACGGCCTTTGGTCCCTTCCACTATATCCTATACTTTCAGTTGCCCCTTAGAGACTCTTCTTCCTTCCTCCCTTCCTTCCTTTTGTGCTTTTCTCCTTTCTCTTTTTTTCTTTCTCCCTCACTTTTCTTTTAAAAATATAATTTAAGGGTAAGAAACACAGCTCATGGTTAAGAGCGCTTGCTGCTCTTGCAGAGAACGGGGTTCAGTTCTTAGGACCCACATGGCAGCCCACAACTAACAGTCCTTCTAGTTCCAGGGTCTCTGATACCATCTGTTAACAACTAGGCATGTACATGGTACACATATATACATGCAGACAAAACAGTCATATACATAAAAATAAAAAAATTAAAATAAAAAACAAATACATACATACTGTACTGCTTCGTGGTTTCACTGTTTTATGCATTTCATGCATTTCTGAAGATTTTTGTGTCCATTCCCTTCTCTTATTCCCTTTCTCTATAGAAAAAAAATTTTCTTTTCAACAAGTGTTCCCTCTACTTTCGTGTCTTCTTTATGTGTGTGGTCCACTGAGGTTAATTAGAGTTCTTGCCTGAGCATGGGTAGGAGGTAAGTTACTGGAGCAAGGGCAGCATATCTGTGGCTATCCCACTGAAGCAAATAATACCTCTCCGCCTAATGATTGTTAATTGACAATAGCTTCCTAGGAAGGGGGGTGGTCTCATGGGCTTCCCTGAGTCTGTGGAGCAAAGTCGACAGGGCCAGTTTTGAGCTGCTCTTTTTCAGAGTACTAGAGCAGTCCTGAAGTTTGGGGGTTTGGGTCTCTCTAAACAGCTTACATGCACCCATATACACATGAACATGCATTTAGTCACATTACATACACACACAGAAAAAAATAAAATAAAATAAAATAAAAAACTTACGAAGAACCAGTTTCAAGCAGGTCATGGTGGTATACATCCTCAATTCTAGAACTCAGGAAGTAAAGAGGATTTTCATTTCAAGACTAGCCTAAGTTCGAGGCCAGCCTGGTCTACAGAGTGAGTTCCAGGACAGCCAGGACTGCACAGAGAAACCCTGTCTCGAAAAACCAAAAAAAAACAAAAACAAAAACAAAAAAGACTAGCCTAGACTATTTAGTGAGACCTATCTAAAAATAATATTAATTTTCAAGATAATATAATTTAGTTAAAATTTTAGCAAATAAGAAACATTTAATAGTATTGGAAGTTTGAATCTTTGGATGTCAGTTTTTATTTTTATGTATATGAGTACAATGCCACTGTCTTCAGACACATCAGAAGAGGGCGTCAGATCCAATTTCAGATGGTTGCGAGCCACCATGTGGTTGCTGGGAATTGAACTCAGGACCTCTGGAAGAGCAGTCAGTGCTCTTAACCTCTGGGCCATCTCTCTAGCCCCTGGCTGTCAGTTTTTCAGTTTAAGTTATGAGGAAGCCTATTGACATTACATGCATGATTGTCTCTAAGGGATGCCTTGCAGAATGAAGAACACATTTAGATATAATAAGGTTCAGAATGAAGCAGTTGTCATATTTTATTTCAAATTGTTTATTTTTATTATATGTTTAGTGGTGTTCTGTCTGTCTGTGTGTCTGGGTAAAGGTTTCAGAACTCCAAGATCTGGAGTTCAGACAGTGGTAAGCTATATGTAGGTGTTGGGAATTGAATCTGGATCTTCTGGAAAAGCAGCCAGTGCTCTCAACTGCTAAGCAATCTCTCCAGCCCCAATAATTTTAAAAAATAAAATAAAACTTTGAGCTGGTACTGAATTGATTTAATTGATGGGCATTTATTATCTAGACAGCACAATAGTACCTCAAGATATAGAAATACTGATTTCAAATCTTTTTTTTTTAATTAAGAAATGTTATGTATATGAGTGTTTTGCTCATGTGAATATAAATACACCATGTGCATTGAAATTACAGGAGCTGGAGTTACAGATGGTTATGAGTTGCCTCATGGGTGCTCGGAACTAAACCCAGGGCCTCTGCAAGAACAAGGGATGCTAAGGCATCCCTCCAGCCTGATTACTAATCTTCATCAGATTCTCAAGCTCTCATTTTTCTGTGGTTTTTTTTTTGGGGGGGTCTGTAATGAATATGCTCATTTCTGCCTCTTTGGGAAGTGAGTATGAATGACATGGCAGCTGAGGAAAACTATATTATATGTGTTTACTAGTTCTCCTGGTGCACTGCGAAATGCCAATGAGTGACAGGGCACAATTACGCACACTGCAGTTTTCTCTGGGAAATACAAGTTAGCTTGGCTAAAAGTTATAATGAATATAGTGTTTATATTATATTTAGGAGCCATAGTTTCAGACAAATACAGCTGTGTCTTTCTATTTTTTGAGGAAAATTGGAAATAATTTTGGTCTCCAAATCCCTTTGCGCTCTTCAAGGTTACTAAGACCTAAAGCACTAAAACTGCCATTGAGATTTCCCAGAGGGCTTCTGTAGAGCTACAAAGAGTTGGTCTTTCGTTTTGTGAAAAAAAAAAAAAAAGTGCTGGAAATGGATCTGTTGGATATGCTATTGTTGGCGAAATGGAGAGACAGAGTTGTCAAATCAGAAAAGATGCTTCTTCATCTTCTCTAAGCAGGATGTGTTTGAGAAACTGGAGTCTCTGCACAAAGTTCTCCCTTGCCCATGGCTTGTTCCTAATGAGCCAGTATAGCTCTGCTCTGGCTGATACCAGACCATAGCATGTTGTCCTCAGTCTGGAGCTCAGGTTTTTGTTTTTGTTTTTGTTTTCGAGACAGGGTTTCTCTGTGTAGTTCTGGCTGTCCTGGAACTCACTCTGTAGACCAGGCTGGCCTCGAACTCAGAAACCTGTCTCTGCCTCCCAAGTTCTGGGATTAAAGGCATGTACCACCACCGCCCGGCGAGCTCAGTTATTTTATATCATTTATTCAGATATAATTCATATGCCATGTCATGAAAACTTAACCATTTAAGGCATACAATTCGTGGGTCTTTTTTCTTAATTAAAAAAAATTAGCATCAATTATTTTATTTATATGGGTGTTTTGCCTGCATATATGTATGTGTACCAATTGCACGCTAAGTCTATGTGGCAGTCAGAAGAAAGTATTGGATCTCCTGGGACTGGAGTGGGTGCTGGGAACCAAACCTCTGCTAGAACAAGGGTTTCTTAACCATTGAGCTGTCTTGCTGGCTCCCAAGTACATATAATAGAAAATCCACACTGCTAGTTTGCTATCACTGCCACTGATTTAGGAACACATCATCAGAAAATGAAATACTGTATCCATTAGCCATCATTCAAGTTAGATTTGCTAACTTTGAAAATTTCCTAAAAATGGAATGTTGTCATTTGTTATCTTTAGATTCTGACTTCTCTTCCTAAGCATATACCATTTTGTGAACCCTTGTTGTACTATGTATCAGTACATCATTACTTCTTATTGTCAGCTATTACTCACTTGTATGCATTTATTTCTTTCTTTATCAGCTATAAACATTTATTTTGTTTGTACTTTTTACCTATAATGGATACTGCATGATACAAATTTATTTACAAGCCTCTATGAGGATTTTTATTTCTCTTAGGTATATCCCCTGAAATAAAATTGCTATGTTATATGGTAAGTTTCTGTTTTATATTTTCATGGCAACTCTACATAACATTGCAGACTATTTGCCAAAGTGGCTGCACTGTTTTGTACTCTTATCATCAGAGTGTGATGTTTGCAATTGCTCTCTCTGCTTTATCATCAGTCATCCTAATTAATGATGTCAAATATTTTTCAGTGTGTTTATTGGCTCTTGGTGCATATTTTTTAGATAACTCTTTCTTTCTTTCTTTCTTTCTTTCTTTCTTTCTTTCTTTCTTTCTTTCTTTTTTTTTTCAAGAGAACAAGACTTTATTGAAACATTAAGTCTAAAATTTTGGGGGCGCCAGGCAGTGGTGGCGCACACCTTTAATCTCAGCACTTGGGTGGCAGAGGCAGGCGGATTTCTGAGTTCGAGGCCAGCCTGGTCTACAGAGTGAGTTCCAGGACAGCTAGTGCTATAAAGAGAAATGCTGTTCGGAAAAAAAAAAAAGTTTGGGGGTGGGGTGGGGAGATAAGATGTCTCAGTGGTTAAGAGCACTGCTTGGTTGTCCATAGAACCAAGGTTCAATTCATAGCACCCACATGGCATCCCAAGATGTTCAGTTCCAGGAGACCTGATGCCTTCATCTGGATTCTGAAAGCACTGATGTTACACATACTACACATACATGCAGGAAAAATGAAGACAACTCTGTTTGACAAACCAGCACTGGTACCTGGAGACCCTAGATTGACATTTCTGCGTTGGGCACTTTCCTGTATGACAGCCAAACTGGGAGAGTAACTTGGCCATGTTGGCTCTACTTAAGATACCACAACCAGAGAAACTTGAACATCTAGCTAGCAATTGTTTACAATTTGAAGGTTAATCCATTTTACCCAGAGTTAACTACAGCATACAGGCAGGCATGGTGCTAGAAGAAGTATCTCCCAATCAACTGGGGACTAAGCAAACACGAGCCTTTAGGGTTAATGTGCATGCAAGCCCACTATTGGCACACCTGTAATCTCAGCGTCTGGGAGACAGAGAGATCCACACCCTTGGTATGCTAATAGCTGCTTTGGGCTAACAGCCTGTTAAAACCAAACCACGAGTGCAGCAGGAAATCATTATCCCCTCCTCCAATCTAATGATTGCAGTAAGTAGGCTCAGGTCTATTACAGTAACATGAAGGTACAGGGATCTGGGAGTGGTGCTTTAGATACCTTTCTATTCAAACTTGATGACAATTGTGTAACTGAGTTATATGTTATCTTAATCATTGAATTGTAAGATTTTGTATATTCTAGATATAAGTTTCTAGTCAAATATAGGAATAATTCATGTCCTTCCACAATGTTAGAACTTAGTGAAAATAAATTCACAAGGAGTGGTGGTTTTATTGTCAGAGTTTCTTTACCAGGTAACTCTACTTTCCTTGATAATCTCAGCCAATGTAAACATAGGTTCTTTTTTCTAACCAGAGTTACTAATATTACTATTCAAAGCACACATTACACATCAAAAGTACATCTGCCTAAACATGTATATAAGTCGGTTGTAGAATGGCTGCAAAGGGTTTAGGAAGTCCGGCAGCGATTGAGATGTTTCAGAGACCTGAAAGACAGAAATGTCAAGCATTAAAACAGTCTCTGTGGAAAGAAGCTAATGAGCTCAAGCTGGTGTTTTGCTGGAGACTTGCTGCTACTGCTGTAGAGTTAGGCTGCAGGGCCAGAGCCGAGCTGGAGAAGCAAGGTGTGGTGGAGGCTGGAGTGGCAAATGAACAGCAGGCGGATTCACAGTAGGTCCAGATGGACAAACAGGCAGATGCATGGTTGGCAAATGAAATAGGCTGTGTCAACAGCAGGCACCAAGCTGAGCTCAAGGCCCTGAGCTAGTTAGAACATCTTAACTTGTCAATTCCTTGATATATACAAACCAAGTGGTCAGATGAGAAGGTGGTAGGGCCATCACTGTTATAGTGGTATGTGTCCTTTTCCTTATGTGGTTCAGAAGAAAGAGATGTACTCTTTCTTTGGTCTGTTGTATCTGGTAGGTTCTGGGGCCATATTTTCCTAATTTGATTTTAAGACATACAGTTTACTTTGAAGAGTTTATAGAGTGGCCAGCTTTCTACTTTTAGAGGGAAGTCATTTACCAATCTATCCATTATTTATCAGGATGCCCTTCATGTGTCTACCCAAATACAGAGTCATCCTCCATCCTCAAAATGGAGTCTCTCAGGACAAAGCATAGACAGAAAGACTACTGTTTCATATAATATGGAGTACTTACAGTAAGGGCAAAGCCTAATATCTATCATCTATCTGTCTTTTATCTATCTATCTATCTATCTATCTATCTATCTACCTATCAATCTTTATTTATTTATTTATTTACTTATTTACTTACTTACTTACTTACTTACTAACTTATTTAAAGACAGGATTTCCCGGCTTAGGCTAGCCTCAACTGGAAAAGGAGCCAAAGCTCCTTTTGAATCTCAGACCCACCTCCCTCCACTTTTCCAGTGCTGGCACTACAGACAAACACCACCACGCTTATTTGTATGTGTGTGTATGTTTTGTTTCATTTTTTAAAAAACAAAACATTTTTCTTTCCTTCCTTTCTTCCATCCCTCCTTTTCCTTCCCTCCCTCCCTCCCTCCCCCTCCCCCGGGGGGGGGGTCGGTCTTTCTTTCTTTCTTTCTTTCTTTCTTTCTTTCTTTCTTTCTTTCTTTCACTAAGTTTTTTGTTTTTGTTGTTTTGTTTTTGTTTTTCGAAACAGGGTTTCTCTATGTAGCTCTGGCTGTCCTGGAACTCACTCTGTAGATCAGGCTAGCCTTGAACTCTCGAACTCAGAAATCTGTCTGCCTCTGCCTCCCAAGTGCTGGGATTAAAGGCGTGCACCACCACCACCCGGCGCTCTCTCTCTCTCTCTCTCTCTCTCTCTCTCTCTCTTTCTTTTGCGACAGGGTTTCTCTGACAGCCTTGGCTGTCCTGGAACTCGCTGTGTAGACCAAGCTGGCCTCAAACTCACAGAGATCTGCCTACCTCTGCCTCCTGATTGCTGGAATTAAAGGTGTGAGCCACCATTTTCTTTAAAAAACAAACCAAACCAAAAAAAAAAAAAAACAAAAAAAACCCTTTAATTATTTGGTTTTTTTTTGTTTTGTTTTTGTTTTTTGTTCTTTTGGGTTTTTTGTTTTGTTTTTTGTTTTTTGTTTTTGTTTTTGGCTTTTTCGAGACAGGGTTTCTCTGTGTAGCCCTGGCTGTCCTGGAACTCACTCTGTAGACCAGGCTAGCCTCGAACTCTCGAATTTAGAAATCCGCCTGCCTCTGCCTCCCAAGTGCTGGGATTAAAGGCATCGCCACCACCGCCTGGCTAATTATTTGTTTTAGTTAGGGTTTGTCCAGTAGTCCCTTCTATTCTGGACTCTAAAGACAAAGCCATACAGCAAAAGCTACTTCCTGGGGCTGAACATGATCCTCTTGTTCTATTACATTATCACCAACTTTCTGTTTTCCAACTCCACTGACAAAGCTTGGCTGTCCTGGAACTTGATCTATAGATTGACCTTAGACTTGGAGGTGCATGGCTTTGTCTCCTGAATGTTGGGGTCAAAGGCATGTACCACCACACCTGCACTTAAACTTTGCTTCACCTAGAACTTGCTCAGTCCCAGGCTATCCTTGAACTCAGAGATCTGCTTGCCTTTGTCTCCTGGGATTAAAGGTGTGTACCACCATGCTTGGGCCAAAGCTTGTCATGGCCACTATTCCTCAAGATCTGGATCAAAAGCTGATGTCCTCCATTTCTAGATTGTAGTTCATTCCAGATTATAAATCCAAGTGAAAGCAATAACCAGATAATAATAATGCATGATTTAACTATTCCTTGTTCAATGGCAAATGCACAAACAATAAGCTTAGCTGGGTAGGATCTTGCCCCAAAGTCATCATCATTCCCTTAATATTTTTATCTCCTCGAACATAGTATTTAGCTCCATTGTACTTTCCTGGTGCCCTGTTACTATAACTTAAGCCATACATTTTGCGTTTTCTATTTCTATACTTGCTGCTTTTCATTAAAACCCTCTTCATAAGAGTGACCTTTAGTAACCACACAACAGAATTTACACCAGGCTGTTTTGAGACTTCTTTTGTTAAAGCAATTAATCTAAATCTCTTCACCTTAGCCTCAGGCAGACTCTTTGGACAATGGGAAAACCCAGCCATGTTCTTGACCAAAATGTCAAAAAGCAGTCTCTAGGGTCATATACTGAAATTCTTCTCCACGGAACCCTTTTAGGCCAGGAGTAAACAATTAAAATCATCAATAGCACCAATGTCATCCATATTCCTACTAGAATGGCCCATTAAGCTCCACTTAAAGCATTTCACTACTTTCCAAAGTCCCCAAATCCACATTTTATTGCTGTGAGCAGACACCATGACCGAGGCAACTCTTATAAAGAACAACATTTAATTGGGACTGGTTTACAAGTTCAGAGGTTCAGTCCATTATCATCAAGGTGGGAGCATGGCAATGTCCAGGCAGGCATGGTGCAGGAGGAGCCGAAACTTCTACATCTTGATCTGAAGCTAGCTAGGAAAAGACTGATTCTTTTGCACTGGGTGGAACTTCAAAGCCCACTCCCACAGTGACACACTTCCTCCAACAAGGCCACACCTCCTAACAGTACCACTCACTATGGGCCAAGCATATTCAAACCACCACCTTATTATTATTGTGTGTGTGTGTGTGTGTGTGTGTGTGTGTGTTAGTGAGATGCCAAATCTTTTAAGTTCAGACTCGATTTTAGAGGACCTGACCTAAGTATGAACTCAGGTAAACTAACAAGCTGGTACTTAATATTAGTTTCCAAGTTGCCCCTCAACAAAACCCGAGCCTAGCTCCAGTTTCTAGGCTAATCCTCAAGACCAGCATTTCCAGGTTATACCCTCAATAAGATCAGTGTCTCCAGGTTATTTCCCCAACAAATCTGCACACCAGGTTACAAGCCCACCCACTGCCTAAAGACCACCAATGCAGAGGGGAGCAGAAGTTAAGTTTATGATATGATTCCCAGCACCAGACAATTTGTTAAAGGCCACAGTAGCTTTTCAATTAGATGCTTGCACATGTGTCCCCTGCTTGCTGCTTACTATAAAGCCTTGCCCTAATAGACATTGGGGGCTCCCCCACCACCAAAACCATCCTGCGTGGCAATGGTGCATTGTATGTATGTGTGTGTGTGTGGGTGGGTGATCTAGCTTGAATAGAATAAAAGACCCTGCTGTGAGTTGCATCAGATCAGATTGGCTCCTGTCTGTTTTTTGGGACTCACTAACACTTCCCTGGCACATTTGGAGGAGAAGGTCAGAAGGGTATTATATCACTTGGATCTGGACTTACAGGCAGTTGTAAGCTACCTCATGTGGGTAGTCCTGGGAAGCAAACTCCATTCAGTCCTTAGCAAGGACAGTATGAGCTCTTTCTTAACTACTGAGTCATCTCTCCAGCCCCTTGTTTTCATTTTTCTTATAGGATCTTTAAAAGCACGTTGTGATAAGGAGTAAATTATCTTAATGTTTTGTTACTTGTGTTTTGAGCAACGTATACAAAGGTGTTTGGCTTAATTCCAGCTCACAAAGACTTCTTATATTTTATTATGAGATTTGTTAACTGTTTTGTATTTAGGACTTCTTTCCTCTCTCTCTCTCTCTCTCTCTCTCTCTCTCTCTCTCTCTCTCTCTCCCCCTCCCCCCTTCTCTCTCCTAGTTTTTTTTTAAAAAATATGGTCTGAGGAAGGGATTCAACTTTATTCTTTTTTATGTGGTTTTATAGTTGCTGTATTTGATAATAATGCTTTTTTTAATCAAATATGATCATGTTCTTGTAAGGTTTTAAATTTCATACAATTAATGCTTATAAAATCCTTGTGGGTAAAATAGCCTGATACTTGGCTTATAGGACTGCTGGATTTCCAAATTAGTGTAGAAGGTTTTTTCCTGGCAGCTCAAGAGTTTTTGACTATTTAGAGGACCTAGAAAAGAAAAATATTACCCATACTTACAGGAATGTGGAGGAGAGTATGGTAACAAACTCCTTAGTTTGCCTACCCTTGCAATAACAAATTATTGACCTCAAAGATCCATTTTAGGATACTTCAAAAGCCTTCCAGCAATTCATATTTCAGATACATTATTATATGGAAAATGAAGATTCCTGCTGCGTCTTTGTAAATAATCATGCTAAACCTGCTAATACAAATTCTATTTGATGATTACAAATAATCTTGATTATAAAAAAGGGAGGGATTTAAGAATTACAGAGAAAATGTGTTTCAATGGACAGTTACACACTGCACACGGAATCTCCGTCTGCATTACAGGATTCCAGTGTTTTAACATCTCACAACCACAAGGACAGTTAGACGTGCACATCGTGTTTCATCTGATTAATTTCAATTTAGTTTCCTTCTCACTTATGCAAAAGAAATATTTTTGCATCCTATTAAAAATTCTATTCCTGGGGTGAGAAGACTGCTCAGAAGTTAATAGTGCTTGCTGTTCTTGCAGAGAGTTCAGTTTTTAGCACTTATGTGGGGCAGTTTATAATGGGCTGTAACTCCAGTTCCAAGCATCTGATGCTATCTTCTGGCCTCCGCATGGACCTACACACATATAAATGGAACATCATACACACACACACACACACACACAGACAGACAGAGAGAGAGAGAGAGAGAGAGAGAAGAGAGACAGAGAGAATAAAAATAAAAACAAGTCTTTTAAGAAGTCCATTCCTTTATATAAATCTTACATTTTGTATTTTTCTAAACATAAAGTATGCTGAAAACTGAACTCATTTTTCTTTTTTCCTGTTGAAAGAATAGTCAGGATTTTTTTCCCTCCCCTAAACATGATCTTTTAACAATGGATACCAAATCAGATAAGAAAGCACTTGAAAATTCACAGGTTTTAGATGTGCTTCATTTGACTATTTAAAACTCCAAAACAACGAGGTTGACTTGTCTAAAGAGGCAAGTAGAGGAAATTAAAATAAAAGTGAGGGTGAAAGATGAGTACAGACAAGATAGAACTTACAACTGCAGAAGCATCAATGAAATGCTTAGTCACTGATGGTTGCAGACCTCTACGCTTAAAAGAGACACAAGCAACAGTGACTTTTTCTTATCTGTCCAGCACAAGCCAGAAGGCAGACACACCCCTGTTTGGTTTAAGTACTCATTAACTCTTCAGTTTTTCTTTTAGAAATTCAATGGTTGAGTTGCACAACTGAGATGTTGAGGCTCCAGAATGGTTACTTACACAATTTCTATAGCAGAAAGTGCCAGGAGCCAAACCCAGGAAATTACCTGCTGTTCTGGAAAGCCTAGTCAATACAAGGTTAAGAAAGGACATTCTTGGGTCTCAGGTCCCAGGAACTTAAAGAACATCTGGCATTCCCTGGGAGCCGGTTATGACAGTGGGATGATCTAGGGCAATAAGGATGACAATGGGATGGTCTAGGGCAATGAGGATATGACAGTGGGATGGTCTTATGATGATTCAATAGTGGGATAGCCCTAAGCAATGACCGTTGCCCAAACTTCCCATTTTGCTGTGTCTTTATAACCTGCCCCCCGAAATTAAAGCTTCAGAACTTGATCAGAACTCCAGACTTGCTTGCATTCTTTGTGTCTTTTGTCCCTTCATTCTTTCGACCCCTTCCCTAGGGTCTCATCGAATCCCCGCGGGCTGGGGCAAGAAAGCACGACTGTCTTAAACTTACTAACAGTACAGGTTTTTTTTTTTTTTTTTTTAAGAAAATTGTATATATAAATGATTTATTTTTAAAAAATCCAACAAAAGTTTATGTATACATACTTGTAAAAGCACACATACCTACATAATCACTCTACATAATACATAGCAGTGTGTGTATGTAGAGAGGTAAGGATATAGAAGTCTTCTATTTCAGACTTCTATCTTTTATTTTAATGCTAATTTTGTGACATACAAAATATAGTAGTAGAGTTATACCCATAAGGTAATCTAATATTTCTAACTTCTAACTTGATGTGTAGAAATTTAAGGCTTAAGTTTAAACTTAAAATCGAAAGAATCCCACTGTCCCAGGACACATTCCAGGAGGAACACATTCCTTTGTCAGTGGACACTTGCTAGATTAACATTCAGGGGAGGAAGGGAGAAGGTTCCACAGGGGAGGGAACCTACCTGGGAAGGCCCAGAGCAAATAGACACATTCCAGGGGAACCAAGATGAGAGGTAATCAGGAAGCTTAACGTGATAAACCTGGGCAAATGAAAGATTCTCATTGTCATAAAAATAATGTGCAAGTCTGAGTCACCTAGAGACCGGACCTGGGAAAGTCAGCCTTTGTGGTTGCCCTCGTGAACTCTAAAAATACTGCTCCCCGCTTTGGCTCGGGGTTCTTCTTGCCTGCGTGTGAGGAAACCCTGGTGCACTGGTTATCAATAAACCTCATGTTATTGCATCAAATCTGCAGTCCGTGAGTGCTTCTGGGGGAGCGTGTCTCCTGGTTTGGATCTTAGAGTCCAACAGACGCAGTATCTTTCGAGCTATTATAGTATGTCACCATATTGTATGGATAAACTCTTGTTTTCAATGCACAAAGGCAGGTGTCAATAGACAGGAAATGTGGGACTGTAAGGGTGGTTCCGATGCAAAACAGCATCTCAATTTGACCTATGCAGGATGGGGAGCTTCTTTATTTATTAACTACTAAAAAGATTTTCTATGAATTTTCTATAGCGTGTTCAGTGGTTAAGAACACTAGCAGCACTTACAGGAGACCAGGGTTTGATTTACAGCATACACATGGTAGCTCACAACTGTCTGTAACTCCAGTTTCAGAGGACCTGATATCCTTTTCTGGCTTCCATGGGTATTACATATATATAACAGAGACAAACATTCAGGGCAAAACACCCATATATAAGATAAAATAAAACATTTTAAAAATATTTTCAATGTGATGGACAATATCCAGACAAGGAACACACACACACACACACACACACACACACACACACACACACACACGGAATGTCGATTATGTGATTCATCTAACTAGATAGCTAATGAGTGCCTTTGGGTAAATAACAATGAGTTTGTGGGTGTATATTGATAGATTATTTTGGGTTTTTTTTGTTTTGTTTTAGCCTTTGTTCAATGCCATTGCAATATACCAATAGCATAATATCTAAAAAAGAAATCAAGAAAACAATCTCATATACAATGTGCCGGGAGCCAAACCCAGGAAACTATCTGCTGTCCTTAGAGAATCTAGGAAGTTACCTGCTGTTCTAGAAAGCCCTAGTCAGTAACAAGGTTAAGAAAGGACTTTCACGGGTCTCAGGCCCCAGGAACTTAAAGAACTTCTGGCATTTCCTGGGTGCCGGTTACAACAATGGGATGGTCTAGGGCAATAAGCATTCAATAATCGGATAGCCCTAAGCAATGAGCCTCACCCAAACTTCCTGGTTTGCTGTGTCTTTATAACCTGCACCCGAAATTAAAGTTTCAGAGCTTGATCAGAACCTCAGACTTGCTCTCATTCCTCGTGTCTCTTGTCCCTTCATTCTTTCTCCCCCTTCCCTAAGGTCTCGTCGAATCCTGCGGGCCGGGGCAACAATGCTTATAATATACAGTAATTGTGAATATATATACACAAATAAGTGAAAGACCCCTGCAATTAATATTATAAAACCATGAGGAAAGGCTTTGAAGAAGATACAAAAATATTTTCTGAGATAGAGTCTTGGGTCTGTGTTGTCCAGTTGGCCTCAGGCTTCTGGGCTTAGGTCATGCTCCTGTTTTAGCCTTCCAAGCAGCTGAGATTATACTACTGATCCATCTTTCTTTAGAAGTGGCTAGATATCTTTTGATTAAATATCTATTGAACAGCTACTGGATGGTGAACTAATGCTAAAGAAATTAGTGCATAGTATAAAAATAATCACTTATCTCTGATATCTTAGTCACAATATTAATCAGGCCAGCCCAGTCAGTCAACAGGTTCTCCAGCACAGGAGTGAGATTAAAAAGAAGAAAAAAAAAAGACATTTAGACAACATTGTAGCATGACCCCAGCCATTTCTGAGACTGAGAGCAGGTTTATTTTTTCCCAATCTGCTTTTATACCATTTTAATTACATGCAAATATTTACGTCAGTTCTAGGTGGAGGAACTAGTAATATAATAAATGTAAATTGTCAAGGAACAAGCAAGGCAATAAGCAAAGTCCCGTGATCACTGTTTCTAAGGGCTTGTCAGGATGACCAAAATATCCGAGCCTACTTCCCTGTCTTAGCCCACAGTCATACTCATGCCTGAAGCCTACTTCTTTGTTCTAGCCTAAGATTTAGATTCCTGACTGAAATTACATCCCTGTTTTAGCCTAAAATTAGATTCCTGCCTGAAGCCCATTTCCTTGTCCTTGGCCAATGTCAGATTCCTGCCAAGAGGCCCCAAAAAGCTATCCACACAATATTATTGCTGTGAAGAGATACCATAGCCAAGGCAACTCTTATAAAAGAAAACATTTAACTGTGCCTTTCTTGCAGTTTCAGAGGTTTAGTTCATTGTCATGTCAGTGAGCATGGCCACAGGAATGGCAGAAAGGGCGCTAGAAAACTAGTTGAGAGCTACATCCTACTGAGCCTGGTGTGGTCTTTTGAAAACCTACCGCCAGTGACAGACTACCTTCAACAAAGCCACACTTCATAATCTTTCTAATCCTGCCAAACAGTTCCATTCTCTAGTGACTAAGCATTCAAATATATGAGGCTGTGGGGACGATTCTTATTCAAACCACCACAAATTTTAAGTGACTATAACTCAAATAGAATTAATAATTCAAATGAAATTTGTGTAGTTTATCCAATAATATATTTATTGTGGAGTTCACTCATTTCAAATGGCATACACCTCCCTTTTTAAAACAGAATAATTTGAAGCAGAGCTTTTGGTAGATGTACAAGGTAATATTTTTAGAATTTAGATCTCAATCTACACTACCCCTGGCTTAGTGCACTAAAATTATTTCTGTCAGTCATGCTTCCAAGCTGCCCAGTGAGGTAGGTAATGACTATCCTGGTCTAATGAGGGTTAATCTATAGCACTGAGAAAATGACTGACTGCAGCTTACCCATGGAGTCCAAGCCAGTGTGCAGGCTCATATCTTAGAGGACATTTTCACAAAACTTTCAGGACTTAAAATCTATACTTTGGAGACTTTTATGTATTCAAAATAATCCTACAGAAGCAAAATGTGTAAAAAAAAAAACATATACAAACCCACCTTAGCCTGTGTACGCTGCTATGGCTGAAATACCATAAGCAGTAAAGGAAAAAGTTACACATTCCCGCCTGTTTTCCTGATCACTGACATCTTATAGCAATAAAAGAAAGGGAATTCTTTTTAAATTCCTTTTAGATTTTTAAAATTGTGTGTATGGGAGTGTGGAGGGTATGTGCATGTGTTGGGTGTATGTGGAGCCCAGAGGCCTCAGATCCCCCTGGAGCTAGAGTTACAGAAGACTGTGAGGCTTCCAGTGTTGGCTCAAGGAAGAGAACTTGGGTCCTAGGCAAGCTGAGCCATCTCTCCATCCCGGGATCTGTTTTATGAGGGTACCAGTCTCGTTCTGGGGTTCCACCCTCATGGCCTCCACAAACTCCCTCTGCTAACACCCTGACATTTAGAGTCTGGATCCCAACATATAAATTTTGAGGCAGACCCAAAGTCTAACATAACAAAATCTCTCATTGAAATTATATACATAGACTAGATAACGTAACAATTGTTGACAGTTTCAAATTTATTTGCTGTTTGAGATATATAATTTCCAACAGTTTTCCATTTACCCTAAAGCTAAAGGATGTGGAAGTGGTATACTACAAATCAAAACAAAACCAAAGAGCAAAACCAAACAAAATGTGGAGGCTGCTCAAACCTCCCATAGCACAGGTGATAGGCTTGTCCTGTGTGGTCTATTTGCTTGGGGTTAGGCCCTGCACATGAACTCAACCTGTGGTTGTAAGCCAGAGATAGAACATTGGAACAGCTTCCTAAAGGCTATGAGAGATGTTCAACAAATATTTATCTGCCTACTGAGAATCACTGATTCAGATACCTCTGAGGCTATAATACTGATAGATAACCCTTTCTAAATGAATAATTCCTGAGAAAATATTTTCCCGTTTACTTGGTTGATCACAACATCCAAATAGTTAAATGCTACCTCTGCTGACATCCTACCTATCTGCTCCCCTCCCCTTCAGAGAAACTGATTTCTGAATAATTTCTCTTGTACATGCATTTTAAAGGTGTGTAATTAACTGGTAACAAGCTGTTAGGTAGCTGATGAGGTGTGAACCAGCCTCTAATTTGTTTTCTTTATTTACAACTTGCCTTGCACTTGAAGATGACAGCGGAGGTGTTTTTCATTCCCTGCTTCCTTCACCAGATTAAAAAGTGATTTGTGAAGCCATTTTTAATCCCTCAAATTCCATTAAAAAGGAATATCCAGGGGAGTCTTAATCAAGACATAATAGGCTCTAAAGTGTGATTCCACACCAGCACTCCTACGGTGGCCCCATTTCAGCTGTTTGTTCAGGGTGTGCCTACAGTTAATTGAACTAAGCCCCAACACCGACCTACAACTTCTGAGATAACCTTGTTGGTACCAGCTTTGTTACAAATGTTTCCAGCTAATATACTTTATTGCTTTAGAATTTATTATATAACCCAAAGGCATAATTTATTATAAAATTACTATGATTGTATTGTCAGTAAAATTGTGTGCCTTCCCTTCTTTTTAATAAATTTTTAAAAGTCAGTTTGAGAAGAAATTAAAGCAGTCATAATTGAATGAGAATGGCTAACACTGCCTCCTCACCCTCTAAGCCCCAACACCAACAAGGCCAGAAATTCTGATACGTAGCCCAGGTATAAATAGCTAAATGTAGGTTCCATATACAACCAGGAGGGGAATTTGGGGACCAGGGAACATATTGAGTTATTGGATAAATTTGAAATGATGAAAGAAAATAGAAACTATCCCTGAATTTTAAAAACCTATTACTGCAAGTTAAGATACAGAATATGCCGGGCGGTGGTGGCGCACGCCTTTAATCCCAGCACTTGGGAGGCAGAGACAGGCGGATTTCTGAGTTCGAGGCCAGCCTGGTCTACAGAGTGAGTTCCAGGACAGCCAGGGCTACACAGAGAAACCCTGTCTCAAAAAACAAAACAAGGGCTGGTGAAATAGCTCAGTGGTTAAGAGCACTGACTGCTCTTCCAGGGGTCATGAGTTCAAATCCCAGCAACCACATGGTGGCTCACAACCATCCGTAATGAGATCTGATGCCTTCTAAGGGGGTGTCTGAAGACAGCTACAGTATGCTTACATATAATAAATGAATAAAAACTTTAAAAAAAAATATGGATACTTTAAAAACAAAACAAAACAAAACAAACAGAATATGTAAAACTGCTGTGTTTAGAACATCCCACAATCCTATGATAGACTGCTACCATGCAGCAAAGCTCAATATTGGTCACATTTGATTTCTAACTTATTAAAGCCCACATCAATACATCTATCTACATCACTGTGGGGACTGGGACACTTTTCTTTTTAATTTTATGTGTCTGTGGGCTTTGCCTGAGTATATATGCATATGCACCAGGTGTGTGTCTGGTACTCTCAGAAATCAAAAGAAGGTATTAGATACCCTAGAACTGAAGTTACAGGTGGTTGTGAGTTTCCATAGAACTTCTGAAAATTGAACCCAGGTCCTCTGTAAGAGCAGTGAGTCCCCATAACTGCTGAGCCATCTCTCCATCCTTATACCATTTTTGGATGTAGATACATTTTTTTCTATAAACATTTTGTGTGACACTATTTCTGGGAAGATAAGCAAACATTTATTCACCCCAGATAGAGAACCAATGACAGTCCAAAGTAATGATATTATCAAAGTCCATCTTGGTAAACCCATAGGTTTATTAAGATTATTTATGGGAATATGGATAACTCACAGGAATATGGTTACTCATAGGAGCAGAGATGTCTCAGACAGCTGAACCACTAAGAGTTCATGCCAGCATGTGTGATAGCTCATAAAATCTGGTATCCTGGACCTCACTTTGTGACTTGCAGGCAGCTGGGTTTGAGCATTTTCTAGGCAACTTTCTTGGTCTGGGCTTCTTCTAGGCAGCTTAGCTTGTGTGAGAATATCTCTTAGCAGTTCTTATTTCTTATATAAGCTTGGGAAGGGAGGGGCCCTTGGTCAGTTTTAGGGAGTTCCTGAAACTTTTGAGTTGCTTATTTCCCAACTCTTAAGAGCCTCTTTTTAGTACATTCTGAGTCTTAGGGCGCTTCCTTGAAGGACTGAATGCTTCATCTACATTTAGAACATCTTGCGTCTTGAGACTTCCTCAGAGATGGAACATTTTATCTCAAAGGAAATTGCTACTCAACAAAGCATCAGAGCTAGAAATTGTAGTCATTTTTGTTTGATAATAATACCAGTGCTTATTGAGTTCTTTACACAAGTCATTAATTGTTTTAGGTGTTTTGTTTTGTTAACTTGGGGAATTTTCACAGTGATTTTATGAATAGTATTATTAGGCTTCTTATTTTATAGACAAAGCTGGTAAAGCTTAGTTTCACAGTTAAAACTAACTTGCTCAAAGTTACCCACTGCTGGGGGAGCTAAAGGCAAAATTGCCTGGTAGCTATAAAACCTCTCAACCAGCTTAGAGGAAAAGAAAATAGATTTATTATTGAATAACTGCTAAACCAGACTGTGACCCATTTGCAAGCAACCTACCAAGAATTTGCAAAGACATAAAGAAATCTCATCCTTTTATATAACCAAGCAAATAAAGCCCATTACATGCATGTTTTCAAGATGAACAATTTTAGTCTTCAAGTAAAAGGACTTAATAGTAATATGTGTCACATGTAGCATTCATCCTAAATTCCTGTGGTAATAGAATGTTAGCTTACTGGCTTTATTCAGGGACGCAAAGCTTCCATTTTTATAGAAGGTAGTTTTAGATCTTGGTGCGAGATGCTGACTAAAGTTGTGTCCAGACCTCTTCACAGAAACTTCCAGATAGACTTCCTGTTTCAGGGAGATAGTTCTCAGGTACCTAGAGACCAGCATTTGTGGGTCTTGAAGCTAACAAAAGTTTATCTAGTGTCCTAAAGAGTTTATATGTACTTCAAAGAAAGGAGAAGCTACTTATCAAAAAAGCTTTCTAAGGAAAAGGCCTGGAAGGAAATCTCTCTTATCTTAATAGGGAAGATTAGATAAAGTAGGCTTCTTATTTTTATTCTAATTTACCTCTTTTTTTAAACTGGTGTTCTAGGTTGAACAGTGGGGTTAAATACTAACCAGGAGCCAGGGAGTGGTGGCACACGCCATTAATCCCAGCACTTAGGAGGCAGAGGCAGGCAGATTTCTGAATTCGAGTGTCTGGTCTATAGCCAGGGCTCCACAGAGAAACCCTGTCTTGAAAAACAAAAACAAAAATAAAAATAAAAACAAAACAAAACCAACTATGCTTTGAGGAAAAGGAAACAGTTTAACTTCAGCCAAATGTGGGTGGTCTAAGAGACTTCAACCCAGGGGACACAATTCAAGGTATTCTGAATTATCACTGAGGTCTCACTATGCAAGATGTGGACTTTCATAGTTACAGAACATGTTACGTTCATCTAACTGTGTGTGTGAGAGAGTATATGTGTGTCTATGTGTGTCTGTGTGTGTCTATGTGTATACATGTTACAAAACATGTTACAGTAGAGTTACAGTAGAGCCATGAATCAAGGGGTGGAGCAGGGAAATCCCTTCGGTAGGTTTCAGAGGTTATTTTATAGCACTCTTAGCTTTGGAATTGATGGAGCCTGGAGCTGCCATTACAGAATTGTATCTAAAAGTCATTAGGATGCTAAGTGAGACGTACAGACTGAGAGTAAATGATTACTAAAGTGTGATGAAGATTAGGCTAAAGAGGGGAGTCAGAGGAAGAGCATTTGTTGCTCTCCCAGGGAACTTGAGTTCCCAACGTCCTCATCAGGTGGCTCACAGTGGCCTGTAACTCCAGCTCCAGGGGATCCAGTGCCTCCACAGGTACACACATACATCTGGTACACACACACACACACACACAAACAGACACACAAACACATGCACACTCACACACACACAGACACACCAACACATACACACACACAGACACACAAACACATGCACACTCACACACACACACAGACACACCAACACATGCACACACACACACACACAGACACACAAACACATGCACACTCACACACACACACAGACACACCAACACATGCACACACACACACAAACAGACACACAGACACACAACCACATGCACACTAACACACACACACAAACGCACATATATACACACACCATTTAAAAAATTATAGGAACAGTGACATAAAAAAGTATGCACATCAAATTTTTTGAATGCTGAATCTGACAATTGAAGTGAGAACTTTTGACTGACACATGCACAATTTTCATATATTTGATGATTCTTGAACTACGTGTTTAGAATCTAAAGCAACAGCTGAGAAAACTGAGAACAATTCAAACATTTGTGCTCCTTTAACCCAGATGATTCTTTTCAATAAAAATGTAAATAAATTTTATCTGATAGAATAGAAATTGATTTCTACCTTTTAGAAAGGTGATTCTAAAATATCAGATAGTATTGGTTTATAGGATATTAACTACTGTACATCTGTTAAGTTTTTCCCACCATTTCTAGTAACATTTATGCTTTTCATTTTTTTTCAACTTGTTTTAATGTCTTATTTGTCCCGTAATAATTAATAATGAACTGGAGTAATTCACATGTTTCATTTTATATTTGCCAAAAGTCACAAATACACCTTTTAGACACTATCTAGGACTGTTACTGTGGACTTTTTACCAGCACTCCAGTTTCCTAATAACAACCCTGAGGTACAGTTACTTGTTTTAAAATGCCTAGGACATAAGCCTGGTCTTGTTTCCTGACTAGCTCATAACTTACATAACCTGCTTATTCTATTGTATGTGTGCCACATGGCTAGTTACCTCTCCTCAGTTTCTTAGGTCCATCACCTCAGAGTCAGGGTGACCATGTTAGTATTCTGTCTAAATTCCACCTCCACAGTTACCTGGCAGCAGCCAGGTATGCTCCTCCCCACAGTTACCTGGTAACAGCCAAGTAGGCCTGCCCACTATAAAAGGGGCTGCCTACCCCCTCCTCACTCTCTTACTCTCTTGCTCCCTTGGTCCTTCACCTGCAGGTTCTCTGCCCCTCTCCCCTCCCCCCTTCCCTTCCCCCTCTCTCCACGTGGTCATGGCCAGCCTCTACTCCTCTACTTCTGCTCTCTCTCTCTTTTTCTCTCTCTGCCTTTGCCTCTACTACCCTCCTTCCTGGCTCCCCTCCCCATGCCCTGAATAAACTCTATTCTGTGGCTGGTCCCTCAGGGGGAAGAGATGCCTCAGCATGGGTCCTCTGAGACATCCCCTTCCATCATTGGTCCCCCTTTCCTTCAGACCAATCTTCCTGCCTCTCTCTAACTCACAGAATTCCAATTTCTCTGCTTGATGTCCCACCTTCTAATTCTGCCCCAGTTCATTGGCCATTCAGCTCTTTATTGACAGGTGAATGGTTTTATACACTGCCCAAGAGATTATCCCTACAAAGCACCTATAGGGGCAGACTCCAACACTTAAGAGAAAAGCCACCCCCTTTGAGAGGCAATTTATATGAGGTCCAGTTGTTTTGTTATTGGGTATGTTTGTTTTAGCTTCAGGGAGTCTTGTGGGAAACAAGTTAAAATCACCAAGTAAGCCTTCCTGATGTTTTTCTTAGGCTTCATGAGTACACTTTGTTCCCTATCATAGACTCTGATATCATATATCAAGACTCTGTTAGTGGCAAAGACCTCCACTATTTTCTTTGACATGTGACCATGAATGCAAATTGAGCATGCTCTAGAATGTATCTACTGCTATGTATGAGGCAGAGTCTTTCCTGAAATGGATATTTATAAAGTCCACACTAAAAACTTCTTTCGTTTTTCCTTGAAACTCTACTTTGAGAACTACGTGTTTTCTTTACTTGCTCAAAATAATAAACCTCTCCCCACTCATTCTCTGGTTTTGCACTCATCAAGAGGTGAAGTCATTGCGTTAAGTCACTTGACATTTTGGAAACCCTAGTTTAGGAAGTGTGCTGTAAACTATGACGTCAACTATTTAGGCAAGGCCTCTTCTGCTCTGACAATAATTCAAATCATACCCACGAGCATGTTTCCATTATCCTCCTTTATATAGTTGTCACATGAAATAATTATTTAGTCCTTCAAGTTCTCACTCCAAACATCTGACTCAATGAATTTTTCTTAAACTTATTTTAATCTTAGGGAAATTTCAAATTTAACTAGGTTTAAAGGATAGAAATAAAAATGAAATAATAAACTGTACTTAAAAACCCATAAAGTAAGCACAGAGAAAGGGTTTTATATTTACATAAATCCTAGTCAATTTTTAGGTAGCTTTGACAAAATATTATTTTGTCTCACTCACAGTCTCTACTTCCTCCTCTTATACTCAGTAAGAATTGGGGTGCTTCCCCCCTCCCTGTGATGATTTGTATATACTCGGCCTAGGGAGTGGCACAATTACGAGGTGTGGCCTTATTGGAATAGATGTGTCACTGTGGGTGTGGGCTTTAATACCCTAGTCCTAGCTGCCTGGAAATCAGTATTCTGCTAGCAGCCTTCAGATGAAGATGTAGAACTCTCAGCTCCTTCTGCACCATGCCTACCTGGATGCTGCCATACTCCTGCCTTAATGATAATGGACTGAACCTTTGAACCTGTAAGCCTGCCTCAATTAAATGTTGTCCTTATAAGAGTTGCCTTGGTCATGGTGTCTGTTCACAGCAGTAAAACCCTAAGACACCTCCTAATTGTGTGACCTTCTCTCCACCTACCTCATTCTGCTTTTCTAACTTCTAACTGCATTTTGTGGGTTGCACTGCATTTCAAGACAAAACTGGAAAGAATACAGATAGCCCAGCCCTACTCCACCACTTCTAATCCATTGATATTTGAAAGCAAAGTAGTCTCCATTTGTTGGTTAATGTTGCCTGGTAAATTGTGTTCTTTTCTAGAAAACATTTGGATGTTCAGCTGTCATAAAAATATTGTAACACTTCACTTGAATCACAATGATGTTCAGAAATGGAAGGGACAAAGTAAGATAAAATATGTAATTATTTTAGTTTCTGGAGGAACTAAAAGGAGGGAGTCAGTGACCAGGGACAATGGAAACTCTCTGATCTTATATCTTTTTCTTATTTTTTCAATGACACAAATTGACCATCCTTCTTGTCTTATCAGAAAAGAGGGAATTGGTCTTCCACCTACATCTTTAAAGTCATTATCTGTTACAACCCTCCTAAGAACATCCTACTTTCTAATCTTTCCACCATGTGACTGTCATAGGACCTTCCACCAGTGGTCTTCAACTGGTAAACGTAAATTTAAGGGAAAATCTGTCCCATTGCATATGACCCAAAGCTTGAAGTCAGTAATACAAATGCACCCAAGCCATGGTGACGTAACTTGTCATAATTACTGTCATTATCACAAAATATGTGGCTAATCCAATGATCTGTCTTCTTCTTCCTCAACAACTCTTGAAATCACAGAAGCAATGAGCCTACTATCCCTGATGCAGCTGTCCCTCGCCAGGTCCTCTGTGCTATCCCACAGCATGGATGCTATTGCTTTCTCAAACTCTTTCTCTTCCAAATAAAATTTGCTTGTATATCCATCTATAAATTCTTTTATTGACCAAGAACATGGATCGAAGGGCCTGAACTCCTCAATAGACTTCCCTTGGGATACCTTTGAGTCACTTTTATATAGATTCTGACATTATTATAAACAACAAGTTATTTCTTACAGCTCACAGAAAGCTTTGTCTTTCCACTGAGGCCTTCTATGGTGAAAGGCATAAGGGATCCTCTTGGGCATCTTTTATAAAGGTAGTAAACCTCATCCTTCAGGGTTTGTCCTCAGGAACTAGTCTTTCAAAGTCCCTGTCTCCTGATTCCACCAACTTGCAGGCAATGGTGTTGAGGAGGAGGGGGCAAACATTAAAGTCACAGCAACTGTCAACTACCTTTGATGAATAACGAAACCAGCATCATAGGATGAACATTGAAAAACAATGAGTAAATAATTTAAAATATTCGATTAATTAGCAGTGCTCAACTTTAGCAGCAATGTTTTAACTTTGATAGCAGAGATTAGAATGTTGAATACTTTATTAATTAAACTGATCTGGACTCACAGGTTGTGGATGTAGGTCACTGGTGGAGTGCCTGCCTAAGGTATGCAAAATACTGGGTTTGATCACCAGCCCCTCAAAAAAATAACAATTTCCCCTTCCTTCCAATATTAAATTTAATATAGCCACTCAGTTTACAGTTCTTCACACCATTTCTTGTCATGCTCTATATGGGAAGACATTTTTAATTGAATTACCCTACCTTTAGAGTTTCACTTTTTACCCATCGGCCTGGCTCATTATTTGAGCTGACACATCAGAAGGAGAGCAACAGACCAAGCGCTAGAAATACCATCGCCCCACTGGCCTACTCCCTATCTCCTCCTAGGATAGCACTGAAATTGGCCAAGCACAGCTGGGTGTGACGGCACACACTTTTTTTTTCTTTCAACATAACATTTTTATTGATTCTCTAGGAATTTCACAGAATTCACCCTGATCACACTCACTTCCCAGTCCTTCCATGTCCACCCTCGCCCTTGTGACCCTCCCAAAGTAAATATAAAAATAAGAATAAAAAAAAAACCATCCAATTTGTATTATCTGTATACTCACTGGAGCATGGTCAAACTCTCAGCGGCCTGATCCTTAAATAGAACTGAGTCTTTCCCCTCCAATGCCCCTGCCAGAAGCCGTGAATTATGGAGAGTTGTACCTTAGCATCCAGATCATACTTTTTAAGGGTTTTCTCCTGTGGCTTCCTGTCTAGGCTGCTACCTTTTGGGGAGGATGGGGAGGGAGGGGTTGTCATAGAAGCCTTCTGTGTCCCTCGTTCTCAACTGTGCATCTGGAGTCATTGATGTTACAACAAAAGTAAACTCCTTGCTCACAGTCAGTAGGAGCAGGGATTATAGATATCCACCCGGTTTCTGGCAACAGCACAGATCAGAAATGCCAACTTCTCCACTCCCCATCCACCTCCAAGCCCTCCACCTCCAGCTGCAGTAGGACCACAAACCCAGACAAAGCCCTCAGAGGCACGCCAGACCATAAACATCAACAGGGTTCAGGCTGCAGCACAGACCATGGACATCCCTTTGGCCTCAGTGGTAACACGAGCCATGGCCATCACAGCAGACACAGCCAGAGTAGGACCAAGACATGGGGTGGCATGCACTTTTAATCCCAGCATTCTGGAGACAGAGGAAGGCAGAACCTAAGTTTGAGGCCAGCCTGGTCAACAGAGCTGGTTCCAGGACTCCCTGGGCTACACAGGGAACTTTTGTCCTTGACTGAGCCCTGGACACACCAGATAAAATTTCTTAAGCAACAAAGTGCTTAAGTTGTTCTTCAGGCATAGCCTCCAGGATCCACTGATGGATGGTTTGAAACTGGATCTTCAAGAATGAATGTGTGCAAAAGCAGGCAGTTTGTCCTACCAACCTTTATATTTAGCATGCTCGAACTCCTCCCTGACATGTTATTGTTCCCTCCTGTACCCCAAAGAAACAAACACCACTCAGGAAAAGGCATGACGCAATTAATTCTGTGTCTGCAAATAACCCTAAAAAATTCCCTTTACCCATGTACAGGCAGATCCTTCCTTCTCCGTTGCTATGAATTCCCCTGATGCCAGAGACTGTCTTGAGCTTTTATTTCATCCTGTCTTCCTCATGGAAACCATTTTCTTCTTGTAAAAATATAGTGAGTGCTGTTGAACCAGTAATGATGTATATTGGATAGTTAAATTCTAGCTCAGCATCAGCATGCAAGAGACAGGGGAAACAGCTGCTGGCTAGAACTTCCCGAAACACACCTCTATAGTAGAATTAGAAACAAATAATCTCTACCATTATGTCAGCGCCATTTCTGTGGCATCTTGGCTATGAGTTAAGGAATTTATTATTATTTCTTCTCTCTAAGGAAGTCTAGACAACCGTTTAAATCTATAGCCAACAGGAGAATTCATGTATCTGGGTTTAAGTGAGAAAGTAGGCATTTGAGTTGTTTTCCTTCCTCCCGTCATCTCCAACCCCATTAGAGATGGAATGTGTGCTGCAGATTGTTCCACGTGCACTCCACCGCTGCTCACCTCTGACTAAACGGAAAGAGTGTTTCAGAAGGTTGCCAGAGGTAGCCTCAGGCCTAGCTTTAAAATCAATCTTATTTTCAAAAGATGATCTTGTTTTAAACAATCTGGAATCACTTTGGCCAGAGAAAATTAATTAATTAATTAATTAATTAACAAAATTACTCCCATCGATTTCATGAATCTACAAGGCTTAGTTTCCCCTGCCTTGTTAGTCCTTAGGCACGTAGAACCATTACAATGTTCATTTTGCTCATTAATTTTCAAGAGGAGGAAGGGATAGAATCCCAGTGTACTGCCCCTTTGCCTACTCCCAAAGAGAAAGGGAAATATCTTATATCTTATGTTGTGAATGAGTCTGTGTGTGTGTGTGTGTGTGTGTGTGTGTGTGTGTGTGTGTGATGATTAAAACCCAGGGTCTAAACTACCAGGCTGGGAGCACTTAGGGAGGGACCCATGGCTCCACCTGTATATGTAAGGGAGGATGGCCCTGTTGGGCATAGGTGGGAGAGGAGATCCTTGGTCCCATGAAGGCTGGATGCCTTGTGTGGGGGAATTCAAGGGCGGGGAGGTGGGAGTGGGGGGTAGGTAGGGGCACATCAGCAGAGAAGCAGGAGGAGGGGGTGACAAGATAGGGGGTTCCTGGGCAGGGGGTGGGGGAAGGGTAATGGGGGTAAGGGGATAACATCTGAAATGTAAATAAAATATCCAATAAAAAAAAAGAAAAAAAATACCCACCCCCCAAAAAAACACCACCACCAACAACAACATAAACCTCATATCCCTTCAATATAATTCACTTTCCTAGTAAAGGAATCCCACTTTTAAGAGTCTTTGTTCTAGTGATACAAAGGTATCTCAGTATAATGGTTGGCACACAAGCATGAGGACCTCAGAACTCATGTCAAGTTGGGTGTGGTGATGTGTGCTTGTGGTCTCAGTGCTGTGGAGACAAAGTCAGGAAGATCACTGGGCTTGAAGGTCAGAAAACCCATGACCATGAAGGTCAGAAAAACCAGTAGAAATCCCATGTCAAAAACAAGGTGACTGGCTCTTGAGAAACACTCAAGGAAGTTGTCCTTTGTTCTCAACATGCATGGACACATGCATGCACTTCATAGTCACACTGGCACACATACAGCCACGCATGTACACTCAAAACCATATAAACATGTACGCATGCACACAAACACACTCAGACATACAGAGTCTCTCTCTCTCTCTCTCTCTCTCTCTCTCTCTCTCTCTCTCTCTTTCTCTCTCTCTCTCTCTTACACACACACACACACACACACACACACACACACACACACACACACACCAAACTTCTAATCTATGAAAATAAAGCCTCAGAGCTGAGGATATTAAATTGGAGGGTGGGGTTTGGCAAGAAGAAATGGAATGGACAGGGCTAAATACAGATATTGTTGAGAGGCTTTAACCTGGATAGTTCATCAAAGGGTTTAATGGGCACTGGAATCTGGAGAAAAGAGGAACCCCAGAGCTCTTAAGATAAGCTTAGTTCATTTTTCTCTTTTCACCAGAGCCAAATACATTCTGAGCCGAAAACAAAATAAAACAACCCCAAAACAAAAAACCTTTTTCGTACTACGTCTGAAAGGCCAGGCCACAGTCTTTACCAGAATGCTCAAAATTAAAGAACTAGAGAGATAGCTTAAGCACTGGCTATGCAAACAGGAGGGCCTGAGTTTAGAGTTTCAGTACTCAGGCATGGCAGTGAGTGTCTTTAACCTCAGATTTTGGGGAGGGAGAGGAGGGAGGCAGGAGCGTCCTGAGAGCTAACTGCCTGGTCTACCTAGCCAGAACAGCAAGCTTCGGGTTCACTGGGAGATTTCGTTTCAAAAATAAAAAGATAAAACTAATGTGGAGAACAGTAGAGGAAGATATGCAAAACTGACCTTTGATCTCCAGTGCATGCATGTGCGTGCGTGCGCACAACACTATAAAGAATCTGTGAGCCTTAGTCATTTTTTCATTGTACTTTTAATGTCATTTTATTTATTTATTTCAACAAAGTTTTCTTTTCTGATTTCACTCTTTCAGCAAAACTTTTATATCCTTGTGACTCTCTGATACTGTCCTTGCATGTATTGTTAAAAACTCTGTCCGGGTCTCCGTGGATTTTCAAAGACTGGACCACCAGGATAACAAGCGCGTGGACTAAGGCACAGCTAAGGACAAAAACTCATCTCAACTCAGCACATGGAGTGTTGTGGCAGATATGCTCAGAGCGTTTATGGTGTGTTTAAAGTCTGCAAAATATTTTATCAAACCAGCCACCTGCTTTTGCCCAAATGCCAGAGAAGAAAGGAAAGAAAAGATGAAGGCATTAGAAATATGACTGTGCGCTCGTTCTTGTCGTTTATCTCAGGCAGCTGAATACCAACTTCAATTCGTCTTCTCCGAGGAAGGAGTGTTTGTAAATTGCATCAAAATGATTCTGGACTATCTGGAAGGCTGGTGTCCCTGGACTGCCGGCAGCAGCTAGCACACTGTCATTTGTAATGTCACGTTGCTTTCCTATCATTTAATATGTCAGCCAAGGGGGAATGACTAGAAACCTGGGCTGCCGACAAGATGTGATCACGTCTCCCATCAAATGAGGTATTTTGCAAAGGGAGATGATTAATTAGGAGTAAGGGGTGTGCCTTTGTCACCAAGAGCTCCTCCTAGTGTTTGCTCAGCTTCTCTTCTGTGGCGATTTTTGTTTTTGTGAGTTTATTATGCTCCTTCATTTTTTTTGTTTTGTTTTGATTTCATTGTTGTTTCTTTTGTTTTGAGAGAGAAATAACATAAAGTTGTCCTGGTAGAGAGGTGGGAAGGATCTGGGAGGAATGAGAGGAGCAGATAGAAGTTTCAAAATACATTGTATGGAAAAACATAATGGAAAATTTCTGCTAGCTATCAAACACCCTACAGTCCCAGTTATATGTACACATTCATATTTTAAAGGAAGCATAGTCAAAGTATTTTAATGATTTTTAGACCAAACTTAAATTCTATTCCCTCATATAGTTTGGGAAAACCAGAAACAAATACAAATTCTTTGCAAGACCCTACACAACCAGCCACAACTGCTCCAGAAGGGAGACGACAGTTTTCATTAATTTTTAAACAAGCAGATAAGTGTTCAACTTATTTTGCTGTCCAATATGAAAAAATGTGTAAACCAGACCAAAAATACCCATGTAAACTGTTTTCAATTCTATCGTTATTTATATTTCCATATTAAATTTATGATATATTCTGAGGCATAAGATCTTGAGAATATAGTAAATCTCCACAGTTCATGTTCTTTACTCTATTGTTATTTTTACTTTATTTGTTGGCAGATAGTGAAATTTGAAGAAAGTTTAAGATTTGCAAAGAGTTGTTTATTTTATCATTAAGTTTATTATTTTATTTATTAATTGTTTTTTTTCTTTTCTTTCTTTTTTTTTTTTTTTTTTTTTTTTTTGGTTTTTCGAGACAGGGTTTCTCTGTGTAGCCCTGGCTGTCCTGGAACTCACTCTGTAGACCAGGCTAGCCTCGAACTCTCGAACTCAGAAATCCACCTGCCTCTGCCTCCCAAGTGCTGGGATTAAAGGCGTGCGCCACCACTGCCCGGCTTGTTTTTGTTTTTTGAGACAGGGTTTACCCTTGGCTGTCCTAGAACTCCTTCTGTAGACCAGGCTGCCCTTGAATTCACAGAGATCTGCCTGCTCTGTGTCCTGAGTGCTGGGATTAAAAGTGTGTGCCACCACCACTCAGCCAGATTTGATTATTCTTATTTTGTATCTTATTATGTAGACCAGGCTGGCCTCAAAATCAGAGATCCTCTTGCTCCTGTCTCCTGAGAGTTGAGTTCAAAGGCATGCACCACTACACGCAGACAGTGACATCATCTCTTTGAATAGGCTTTCCCAGGACTCTAGATCAAAGGTTAGTGAAATTTCTGATAATACAAGAGAACATTGACACTCTTTCAAGAAACCACTCATCAGTGACCAGACTCAGACTATCTGAGTTCAACCAAAGCCTGCCTGTAAGAAGCCAATAGACTGCTCTTTGGAGAAGGGTGTGGCTTTCTCCTAGGAGAACCTGATATTCTCCATCAAATTACTCTGGCAAAAAAGAAAGGTAGGAGATCTCAACTACTGTTTCCCTGAACAGAACTCCAGCAGCAAAGGGAAGTTTTGTGTCAGGCTGCAGTCACATGAAAAAGAATGATGGACATATTACAGTTTTAGGTTTAGTGGGACTGAGGAGGCTGAATTAAGATGCAGGACAGAAGAGTAGTTGCCACTTTCAATTAAGTAGGCTGGGTGTCACGACAGAGTTGAGCATCTGTGAGGTATGCTCACAGCCAAAAGTTAAACTTTGAGGTAGGGAGTTGAGGAGATCTGTGGTAATGTATGTGGTAATGACACTGTTGTTTTCAGGAGCCACCTAGCTCAACAAGAGAGCCAAAGGAAGCTAGGAACAGCTAACCTGTCAAGTGCTTCCTTTGAGAAATATGAAGCTGACCCTTATCCTTACCACCTCCAGAAATGTTCTGTCACTTGGGAAAAGTGTTTACTGCTCTCAGTAAGAATCTCTCCACAAAGAAGAAAAGGCTTTTTTTAAAAAAAAAAAAAAATCCTTCCTAGGCAAGAAGATTTTATTGTGCTTTTATTTCTATACTTTAAACTTTTAAAACCTTTTTCTCTCTTTAGGAGGAGATTGCACTTTAAATATAAGGTAATACTATTGAATGTACAGTTTGCTTTTTTTTTTTTCCTCAAAAACTCCCTTCTTTGCCACCACAGTAAACAAGACTGAAGATAAGCGTTTTTCTGTCTTTCAAGCCTGACATTTCTATAGTAGCTAAATTTTAGATTAGGGCAAAAAGGGTCCTGTACCAATATATTTCAACTACCAGAGCTTTCAGAGATAGTTTATCAGATTGGTCCAAATCCCTGGAAGGGTTAATGTTTCCTGAGGGAACCAAACCCCCAGCCCCAGTAGCTGCCTGGAAAGGGTGGGTGGCTTTTGGGAAGGTACCATTGTGGTGGATGACAGGTATCTATGGAAGGAAGCTAGAGAGACCCCCAAAAGGTTCAGGTCTACCTTTCCTCTGTGCTGGCTGTGGAGTGCCATGAAGGACAAATGAGGTTAAATGTGACAAACGTTTGCATTTGTCCCTGGAGGCTCCACAATGTTGTGTGAGTGAAGTGACCTGGCTGATCTGGGCTGCAAAGTCAAGATAACCAGTTTGTGCACCTGCACAGGATTTCACTGTCAGCTTTCCAGCAGATGTGCAGCCTGAGAGGACCACCAGCTCTGCTACTGTGTTTTTGTTTTGCTTTGGACCACAGGACTTATACAAAGTAACAGAAAACCTTACTGCAAGATGGTTCATCAGGTAAAGATACTTGCCAGAAAGACTAAGGACCTAGTTAGATCTCCAGAATACATGAGATGTCCTCTGACCTCCGTGCATGCAACCTACCTCCATACAAATACTAGTACATAAAATATTAAAACAAATAAAAAATTTAATTGTATAAATATTTTTAAACCCTCTCAGACAGAGACTGGCAAAGATAATCTACACCAAAAAAATAAAAAACCAACTACAGATTCTCATAACCCTTGCATGTCCTACTTTACATACATGCAAAATAACACATTTTGAACAGTTTAAAGAAAAACACACTATTTTAAGCCAAGTAATGTTCTGTTTAGTTTTTAAGGGAATCTGTGCCCATGCAACACTGTATCCTGGGATATCCTGACTTCAAAACATTGAAAATCCACATAATCATCAGTAAAATAAAACCTCATGATAAAATACTAGCATTAAACAAATTAAATGTTTTGAAATGATTGTTGCACTGAATGAAAAAAGGACTATTGGGAGAAACTAGAAAGGGCAGAGAGTTGTTCAGGAGAGCTAAGTAAACAATTTTGTTACTATGTTCTCTTGACGAGTTTCTTTTTTTTTACGTGATTGGTTTCTTTCAAGGAATCTTTAAGCTAACTCAGAATGACTAACCATCCCAGAAAAAAATAGAAGCTGTGAGCCGATTGAAGTGGGTATGGGGGAGACATACCAGCCAACCAGAGCTCCCAGGGTCTAAGACACCAGCCTGGGAGCACATAGGGAGGGACCCATGGCTCCAGCTGTATATGTAGGGGAGGATGGCCCTGTCGGACATTAAGTATGAGCAGAGATCTTTGGTCCTATGAAGGCTGGATGCCAAGTGTGGGGGAATTCTTGGCTGGGGAGTTGGGAGTGTGTGGGTGGGGGCAATCCTCATAGAAGCAGGAGGAGGAGGGCTAGGATAGGGTGTTCCTGGGCGGGGCAGAAATGGGGTAAGGGGATAACATCTGAAGTGTAAATAAAATATCCAATAAAAAATAAAAATAACCCCCCAAAAAACCCTTGGGGAGCGTTTTAAAAGTGAGTGTACATCATCGGTTGAGGCTGAGGTGCTGGACATGTTTCATTTGCATGAAGAGGAATTTCACGTGCTTGCTGGACATGTCTTAATAAATGAGAGAGGAAGTTTAACCTATAATCTGGCCAACAGGATACATGTCTACCTGAAGGGTGGCAGAAGTGGTGGTTGAAGGTCTATGTGCACCAGGACATGTAAGCCTGGAGCAGGGAGGAAGCAGTCCTACTCCTGCTGGTATCGGGACAAGATTTTCGGGATTTGGACACATCTCAACCTCACTCTTGTTCTGTAAGGCTCCCCCAGTCACATGACTTTTGGGCCCCACAATATGTGTATCAAATGTCATGTTAAGCCTCATTATTTAGCACACTGACTGATAACAATTAAATAAAAAGGCATGCCCCTCTCCTGTGCATACAAAGCGCTTTAGTGATTCAGGTGTACAAGAATGTCTGAGAATCATTTGTGAGTGTTCATTTTTAACATAAATTTTATCCATGCTTTTAAGTAGAAATAAAATGGCCCATGAATCCACTCTTGCCATAAAAATGAAAATGTGCAATAGACGATTCAAGCAAAGCAGAAAGAAGTAAAAGCTAACCGCCTCTCCCCATACCCCATTAGCAGCACACACCTGTGCACACACACAGATAAACTTCCCCAGACCCTGATGGCTGCTGTTAAGGTCCTTGTGGACTCTCAAAGACTCTCAAAGACTCATCATTCATACACCTATTCTTGTCCATTTCACAGAAAGCACATAACACTACATTTACTTCTATGTTCTTCTTTTTAAATAAAAACATAACTCCAGATCTCTCTACTTGGAACATATAAAGTCATTCTTTTACACTGGTATGCAGTAACTCAGTAAAGGTAAACACTATAGTTTGTTTACTATCTTCAATTGTTTACTGTCCTAAACAGAATTAGCAGGGGTATTCTTGTGTGTCTGTCATGACTGAGCTGCTTTTCGAAATCTAAGTCAAGTATTATTTGGGTAGAGATATCGACATTTTCTGTCAGTCTGAGTTCTCTCTTTAAACTTTTTTCTACAACAATGGAAGGAGAAATTTGCATCAAGGATGGTTTGTATTCAAGAGGCTCATTACTATGTTCTTTTGAATTAACTGTAGAAAAAACAAAGCATTACCACTTCTGAACCTAGAACCTCAGGTGGAGAGAGAAATAAAATGGAATAAGGTAAACAAAACAAGGCAGAACAGCAGGGAGGTGATGGCACACACCTTTAATCCTAGCACTAGGGAGGCAGAGGCTGGCTGATATCTGTGAGTTCGAGGCCAGCCTGGTCTGCAAATCGAGTTCCAGGAGAGCCAGAGCTACATACAGAGAAATCCTGTCTTGAAAACCAAACCAAAACAAATGAACAAAAACAAAGCAAATTTTGTAAAATTCTAGGAAAGCAGAATTAGAAAAGATCCCAAATCCAAAATGTCTCTGGTAACATCTCAGCAGAAGAGGGGACTGCAGATGTGAATGGAGTAGACTGAGTAGTTCACACACATCACAGTTTCTTGGTGTAGAGTTAGTTCATGGACTCGTTTACTGACTGTTGCTAGGCACTGGGTCAGATGTGCGGATGTAAGGAAGATGGAGCTTTACCCTCATTGGGCTTACTGTTCATGGATCTATAGGAATAAAATAATCACTTTCTTTTTAAAGAGTGAAAATAAGAAAATTATATTCCTGAAAAACTCTAGGGTGATTTCAGGAAAACATACCTAAGACAGAAGGACAGACAATAAATTGCTAAGGAATAGAGAAGCACTAGTGTTAGAAGTCAGTGTGAGAATACTTGATTTAATTCTGACTCTGCAACACATCAGGTTGCATAGAATTTGGGTATAACTAGTGAGGCCTAACTGACAAACCCTTTCTTGTTCATTTAAAGGAAAGAAACTAATGCTCGGCTGACTTACTTCTGTAAACAAGTGCAAGGTAGGGATCATGGGGACAGAGGAGATGGGATTTCATAGGAGAGGATGCTGGACACTGGGATGTAGGGATATAGGGCCACATCCTGAGATGTTGTCCTGTGAGCGGTCTAGAGAAGCCCACAGCTTTGAACGGGAATATAATCATTTCACATTTAAAGTTGAAGGACATCCTCTGAGTCCCATGGCCTTGCTGCACAGTAGGGAGACTACAGATAGCCATGTACACCATATGCTTCAGATCGATAGAAGAGATGATATTTTGAATATTCCCAGAACAAATGATAATATTTAACATGAAAAGTGTCTTCATTACCTTTATTTGATCATTACACAATGTGTACATGTATTGCAATATCAAATTGTGCCCCATAAATATGTATTATTTTGGACAGAGTGCCTGCTTTGCATATGCAGGGCCTTGGCGCCAATCCCCAGCACATCCCAACTTCCCCCACAGCTTGTGAAGTCAAGTGGAATTATTGTAGACGGCAAGATCCTGGTGGGCCACATCAACTGTGGCTGTAGACTGGAGATGGAGGACTCTCTAGAGGCACAAGCGACAGGTCCTAGCCATTGATTCACAAAGAGTAAAGACAGAGGGAGAAACTGATGGCTTTAGCAGAATTACTGGCTGGGGCAATTAGGGAATGGATATTTCCAGACTTTCTTTCAAATATTCTCCAACACCACCACAATAAATGATTTGGGGGTGGGGCAGTGCTGAAGAATCTTGGACGTTATATAAACAAAGCAGACACACTAACTCTAAATTGCATCCTCAGTTGTCCCCCCAACACACACACACACACACACACACACACTCACACACTCACACACTCACACATTCACACACTCACACACTCACACACTCACACACTCACACACTCACGCACGGCGGGGGCGGGGGAGGAAAAGTCAGAGAGAGAGGTAGACAGAGTGAGGAGGGAAAGGGAGAAAGAATACAAATTATAGTATTCTCTTGACTATTTTGAAGAAATAAATGTAATCAACATATTTCCATGTGTATTTTAAAAATAAATGCAATGACTCAGTAATTAAAATATAATATAAATAAAAGGAAAGAATTTAAGTTTAGTTACGGAGATGCATGCCCAGAACTCTGACAGTGGAGTCAGGAGGGTCATAAACTTAAGTTCAACCTTAAATTCAACATTAGTAAATAAATAAATAAATAAATAGGAAAAATAAGGATAAAATATCTATATCCAATATGAACGTTCTGGTATGACTATATAATGAAGCAATCAGATGTTTTCTGCTTAAATGGAAGTCTCTTCTAGTGTCTCGACGACAAATGTAGTCAGCACACTGCCAGAAGATAAAGCCACATTTTGGAAGAGAAAAGAATTATCATATTTATTTAGTTCTGTGTGTATGTGTACACATACACATATATATCGCAGTACTTGTGTGGAGGTCTGAGTGCCTTCACAGGGTTCAGTAGACTTCTTCCTCTACCTGGATCCCAATAATCAAACAGGTCATCAGGCTTGGTGGCAAGCACCTTTCCCTGCTGTGCCATCTTGCTGACTCTTAGCTTGACTTTCCAATGAGCAATCAGAGTTTTGAAAGACAGACTAGAGAAGACACTCATGAAACAGAGGAGAGCACAGACAGGACCTAGAAAAGGGAAAACCAGCCAGCGTGACCTTGGTTTTTGGCTGTGGCTGACTCTGGGACTGGTGGGGGAGGCTGGAGTGGTGCACTTTGTCTGTTTTGCAGATCATTCTGAAACTTTATCAAAGATTACGGATGTTAATCATCCCAGAGAAACATCTAGCTTCTCTTGGAGTTTATTCACATTAATCATTATGAACAACCTTGTTTTCCCATAAACATGGAATAGATCACCTTGAGACTGGCCTTGTCCAAATTATCTCAAACTCCAAAGCAATGTCAAAAACTTAATAAGATTTTATAGAGTTGCATTGGAGAAAATCTTAAGGTAATAGGTAGATATAAATTCAGCCTTTTATAAAAATACGATTTCTTTCATGTAATGCCGGGGTTGAAAGAATCAAATGCATCTTTTAAGTCACAGATGTTTTCTTTTTAAATTGCAAAAATGTATTATCTAATAATACTTAGCAGTCAGAGGCTGGATAATCGTCATTGCTGAAATGATGCATTTACGTAATATTCTTCAGATAAAGTTCCCGGTCCTGACATTTCTCACTCTCTATTTTATTTTAGTCTGAAAAGTCCCATTAGGTTTTCAAAGCCATATCTACCAACTCTTCAATTGTCCATTTGGCTAAAGATCCAGCTCCCAGGAGAGCACATGCTACTTCCACACGTTTAGAATCTCATAAATATCTGAGATGTAGTTGATGGTTGCTAGGCTGCAGCTGAATTTCCTTTCATCCTATCCCATTATATTATAGTTTAGGCATGTTTGGTAGTTGGCTTTTCCCCCCTTCTTTGTAATCCCAGGGGAGACACTATTGATAATTGAACTGTGGTGTTTAACGGTACCTGTTCTAAGGCAATGACTTTATGGTATTTCATGCCAGTTCTTTTCATATCTTCAAACAAAAGCATGAATAGGATTCCCTGGCCAGCCATACCACTGACAAAGTTAAAAAGGATGAAAATGAATAGGACCTAAAAGCTGCTTTCTTTGGTCCCAATGTGACTCAACTTCAAGACACTCAGAGAGGAGAGGGCACCGCAGTAAAGCAACTCAACTGGTAGGCATCCACTGCAGGTAAAATAAGACTCAACACAGAAACATTGTAATACTGTGTTCTTCAGCCTAAGAATATCCCAAAAGCTTTATCCTGCTACACTATCAACTGTTTGTGGGTATCTAAAACATGGATCTGAAAGCTACAGATTTTAGGAGAACAGTAGGCTACAACCCAGAGGCCATGTCCAACCAGTCATGTTCTGTAAATAAGTTTTACTGAAACAGAACTGGGCTCATCAATTTGTATTATTATATCTATATATTATAAATGTTTTCACCTTATACTGAGTTGAGAAGTTGCAACAGAGATTGTAAACAAAGCCAAAAGTCTCCCAGCCCTTTTATAGTAAATATTCACTCACCCTTGTTCTAGAACATTATGTTGGGAAGCTCTAGCTAGTCTCAGAAGGAAAGAATAATGAATTTATGAATTTATGTCTGTCCTACACACGGAGAAGGATGTTACATGTTTGTCAGACCTGTTTTATCTCCTTGAAATTAAGAGCAGAATGATGGGAAAGATTTAAGATTGAAGATTCAGTGTGATAACAGTTACCTAAACACTCTTCACAAGCCTTGGGAGTGTCATCGCTCTAGAGAGCTGGTAACAAGGATGAAGGAAATGATGTCAGAGAAAAGCGATGAATTAGGGCTGGCAAGACAGCTCAGTGGGTAAAATTGCTTCCTGCACAAACCTGATGAGCGAGCTTAGTCTCTTGAACCCAATCTGTAAGAAAAGAACTAACTCCCAAAGGTATTCCTCTGACCTTGAACAAATGAGTACATATTGGTACTTACATACATATAACACACACACACACACACACACACACACTAACTAAATAAATAATAAATTAATGAGGCAGGAGAGATGGCTCAGTATTGCTCCTGCTGAGGACCCAAGGAGTTTGGTTCCTAGTACCTGTGACTGGCAACTTACAATTTCCTATAACTCCAGCTACAGGGGCATCTGATTGATGCCTCTGGTCTTCATGGGTACCACCCCCCCAACTCGCGCATATACCTATTGCTTTAGTTATTGTTCTATTACTGTGAAGAGACGTCATGACCAAAGGAACTCTTAGAAAGCGTTTAGTTGGGGGCTTAGGAGGCTAGCTTATAGTTTCAGAGAGTCAGTCCATTATTATCATGGCAAGAAAGAGACAGGCATGGCACTGGAGCAGTAGCTGAGAGCTTTACATTTACATCCACTGGCAGCAGGTGAGAAAAGAGATTCTGGGCCTGCCATAGGCTTTGAAATCTCAAAGCTCTTTCCCAGTGACAGGGCTCCTCCAACAAGGCCACACCCACTCCAACAAGGCCACACCTTCTAATCTTTCCAAACCAGCAGTTCTCAATCTTCCTAATGCTACGACCCTTCAATACAGTTCCTCATGCGGTGATGAACTCCAACCATAATATTATTTTCATTGCTACTTCATACTGTAAAATTCTGCTACTGTTATGAATCGTGATGTAAATATCTGTGTTTTCCAATGATCTTAGGAAAATGCTTGTGAAAATGCTGAGAACCACTGTTCCAAAAAGTTCATCAAATGGGGACGAGACATTAAAATATATGAGATTATGGAGACCCTTCTATTTGAAACCACTACACCTACCCTATTCTATACACACACACACACACACACACACACACTCACACACACACACACACACACACAAATAATAGCATAAATCTTTTAAAGTAATACATTTATAATTTTTAAAGGAATTAATCGTAATGAGGGATGATTTAAAAAGCCTTTTGAATCAAGGACAAATTCAATAAATTTCTTTTCCTATTGCATCAATTGATTTCTATACATCGGGAATATAGAAAGCTCCAAAGGATGGTTCTTTATGAATTTATTAACGTTCAGGAAGCAAGGCATTGTTGGAAAGAAGTCATCTCACTGGAGGAAGAGTTTCTTGCCTGCATCTTCCACTCACTCATCCATACTTCTTCCATCAAAAGGCTTCCATCCTTTTGGGAATAATGGCACTCTCCTAGATGCAGATACTAGAGTCAGACCATTTTTGTCTAATAGTCAGCAGTAATGTCTTTCAAGTGAGATTAAATGCTGCACTTGAAAATAGATGAAGAGAATATTTTCATTATCTCCTGGCTGCTAAGAACATATTTCTATACCTTATAGATTCAGACTAGAACCTTTAAAAAAGGGCAACCTCAAAATGGCTCAAGAGTTTGAGAATCTGGCAGTAGAGATAACCGTTGGTTAAAATTTACAAATCTGAAATTATGAGAGGATACAAATGATCCCTGGTGAGCAAATGAACAAAATAAGGTCTGCTAGTATTAGACTGGTCCCCAAGACGGCTCAAGGAAGAAGCCAGTCAAGTAAGTTTGGTTTCTCTTGTTGGCACACTGATGAAGGAGAAGCAATAAACGCAATACATCCAGACTTCAGGACACTTCTGATAGCATTTCTCATGACTTTTGTTTTTTTCAACAGCCTAGTTACAGCTTGGATCACAGTGCTGTCAAGTGGCTGAAGGGTTGCCATCAAGAGTAGCTATCAGTGACTTCTTGTCACCCTTTGGACGTTTATCAAGTGGTGTCCATCCAGAAGGACTGATTATAGACTGGAGTTATCCATAGGGTGATGAAAGTGAGAGCAAGTTCAATGAATCTGCTGATAATACCAATCAGAGCAGCTGCGTACACCTGGCAGGACAGGAATAGCTTTCTATGACCTTGATTAAATTGGGCTGGTAGCATGAGACACTCTTAGAGCCAGGATGCCAGGCCAAGACACAGTAGGCAGATTTTCTATGAAGGGAGGCTTATGGTATATTGCAGTCAAATATGGTGGTGTTTTAGTTTCAACGTTTTCTGAAGCACTGTAATTAATTAACAGCCCTCCATGATGCCAAGTGGCTTGAAACTACTTTATTATTCTAGTTTCTAAATTTGCAAAATGGAGACTCAAAGACCGGTCTCACAACATTTTAAAGTTCAAATAACCTTGGAAAATATTTAATAGACATAAGTGTCGAGTGCTCCTAGCCTCCCTCCTTGCTGTTTGCCTGCCCTTATGGGATTAGCAACAGAGAAAAAAAAGTCCTGATAACCATGCAGCAGTGCAAAAGGGAAGAAAAACAAACAAACAAAAATCCCCTTAAAAGCAATCATATGGGCCTTAAGGCTTAAAACACCCTCTGATGTATCACATATTAGTTCTTAATATCTTAGCCATCAATGAGGATATTGCTGAATGGATGCTTCCAAATTATACTAGTAGCTATAAGAATGTTAAGGAAATCCACGTTAGCAATTATAGAAGGTGAGAAATCACTTCTGCCTTCATTTGTTGTTTCTGCAAAGGATGAGCCTTCCATGGTGGAAGCTCAGCTGCCTATTTTATTTGCCTTGTGAGTTTTCAGAAGAAATGAATGCAAAGCTCAATACAGAATAATAGAGCAGGAGCAAGTGTTGTGAACCCTTTTGAGGGTTAGCCATTCCTCTGGAAACTAGATAGGAGTAACCAGGCAGGCACAATACCTGGAACACAGGCTGGCCCTGAAGTCTCCCTCTGAGTCTAGACAGGGCAAGTCAGAGTAGGTGGGTCCTAAGTTGGATCCTCTTTGTAATAGAAGCCAACAGATGCTGATACTTGAGGCAGTGGGCTGTTGGGCTGAATGATGAGAAATCTAGGTGAATCCACGTTAAGAGAAATCTAGAAATCTTAATCTCTTTCAAAATCGTATGACAATATGTCCTTAAAGGCAGCTGCTCTGGTGAATGAAAATGAAGTGGAATCGTTTCTTCTCCAAATTTCTTAAATACAACCGAAGTAAACAGAACTCACAGCTGTGAACTACTCTTCCCTCATTCACAATCAGCCTACTGCTTTGCTTTTGTCATTTTGAGCCAGATCTCACTGGCCGGAAACTCACTATTTGGGCCAGGCTGGTTTTGAACTCACAAAGGTCTGTCTGCCACTTCCTCTAAAGGCTTACGCTATTGTGTCTGGCCATAGCTGATTGCTTTTACTTCATTCAAGTAAGTGACTTGGATAAGGGGCTAACCTAGCATTTATGAGGCCTCGAGCCTGAAATATCCATGATTTATGGGTAGTTACTTAGGTACATTATGGATATAAATATTTACATAATTACAAATTTTGATATATATTTACAAATACATATTTACAAATATATAGGCACTTACATAATTACATTATTTATGTAGCTTGTATTGTCCAGTTCTGAGATTACAAGCCTCTTTGTGAACTTTACTATGGAGCCTGAGATTTTGCCCACTGCTTGTAGTTTCGTATATTCCTCTAAGTTCAGAAAAGCCATGTACAACATTAGTGTTCTGTGAACTTCCCAACCAAAGTCCATAATCTATTATAGTAACTCTATCAGAAATGTTGATGCTAGCTGGAGAGATATCTCAGGTTAAGATCACTTGCCAAGATCTTAGGTTTGATCCAGCGTACCCACATGGTAGCCCCATGTTCCAGGGGGTCCGATACAGTCTCTTGTCTTCCAAAAGCACTAGGCACACAAGTGTTACATATACATACATTCAGGGAAAACCCACATACACATAAAAACAAAATAAATATTACCGAAAAAAAAGAAAAAAAGTAGTGTCGATATTACAAGACCTTCTATAATCAGGTTAGTGTTTTAGAAAGTATGCAAATAATTAAATACAATTTATTTTATTTAGCTGACTGAGGAATTTAGCAGTGTTTCTGCAATTAAAAAAAAAAGCTTTTAATGGTGAAAGTAATTTTGACTGTTATTCATCATGTCCCTTTGGCCTTATTATGTAGAAAACAAGTCACCATTTTTCCTGCAACCCCTCATCTCAGGGTTCCTAAAATAAATGAAGAGATAAAACATGGAAATTAAAAAACAATTATTTGGAGGAACCTTCATGTGACAGCTAATTTTTTTAATTTGTTAAATTCTTTTTAAAAATTTTTTATTGGTTATTTTATTTATTTACATTTCAAATGTTATCCCCCTTCCTGATTTCCCCTCTGCAAACCCCTATTGCCTCCCCCACCCCCGCTTCTATGAGGATGCTCCCCACCCACCCACCCACTCTGGCCTCTCTGACCTAGCATCCCCTACACCTGAGCATCAAGCCTTCAAGGGCCTCTCCTCCCACTGATGCCAGATAAGGTCATTTTCTGCTACATATGCAGCTGGAGCCATGGGTCCCTCCATGTGTACTCTTTGGTTGGTGGTTTAGTCCCTGGGAGCTCTGAGAGGCTCTGGTTGGTAGATATTATTGTTCTTCCTACAGGGTTGCAAACCCCTTCAACTCCTTCAGTCCTTGCTCTAACTCCTCCATTGGGATCTTCATGTTCAGTCCAATGGTTGGTTGCAAGCATCCTCATCTGTATTGGTCACGTTCTGCCAAAGCCTCTCAGGAGACAGCTATATCAGGCTCCTGCTAAACAAGCACTTCCTGGCATCAGCAATAGTGTCTGGGTTTGGTGGCTGCATACGGGATGGATCTCCAGGTGGGACAGTCTCTGGATGGCCTTTCCTTCAGGCTCTGCTCCACTCTTTGCTCCTGTATTTCCTTTAGACAGGAACAATTCTGGGTTAAAATTTTTGAGAAGGGTGGGTGGCCCCATCCCTCAACAGGGGGCTATGCTTAACCTCTCAATATGATCTCTATAGGTTCTCTCTCCTGTTTGTTGGGTATTTCAGCTAATGTCATGTGATAGCTAATTTTATCTGTCAACGTCTCCGAGTCTTAGTGGGAAGATATTTGGTCAAACAGTATTCTTGATATTTCTGTGAAGGTACATTCTGTGGAAGATTTAAATTCGTGAACTTTGGGCAGCTTGTCTACTATACACGCTAAGCCTCATCTAATCAGTTTAAGATGCTAGGAAAATAGCCTATACCTCTTCTCTGAGTCCCTGATCTGTCAAACTATACTGCAAACTATTTGCCCCACTATGCCCCTATAATCATGACAACTCATAAAGTAAATCTCCATGTATATACTTGCTCTTGGTTATGTTCCTCTAGACTTACATATCACTGCAGCCATTTTTATATTCTATGTTTATTCCCACAGGATGAAACATACAATACATATGGGATGTATGCTTATATGTATGTGTCTGGTGGGCAGAAATTGATGTATGTGCTACATGTACCTGGTGAACGTTTGCCTTTCTATCTTATCAAAAGTGCTGCACTTGAGTATTAAGTTCTAATGCCACATAGTATTTTGTAGCTCATACCTAAAAGATGCCGTATCGTGGGATAAGGTGTATCAATCACCATTTAATGTGTTGACATAGATTTAGAAGTCCATGAAGGCCTGACAATTATGACTAAAAGCAATAGTAGCCATTTGAGTACACCTAGTGCCACGGCCTGCATTTTCCAGGCACTTGGGTTCATGTTCAGCAAAGCTTCATTTTTATCAAGGAAAAGAACCCGAATAACATTTTAATAGATTTGATACTTAACATTCTCTTTCTAGCATAGCTTCAGAAAGAATTATCAAACTAGGAGATCAGGAAAATGCCAGCAAGAACAAGAGCTAGCCCGTCAGATTGACACTATCGGCTCTAATTTTACATGTCTATTTTTTTCTCAGATTCCTGATGTATTGTAATTCATATATGAGCTGAGGTCATCCTGCCTTTTCGGATTAAAATAAAGTTGGAATCATCTGTCCTGTGGGAAGCATAATGCTTTCCCTGATATTTTCACAGATATTTGAGGGCTCATGTTCTTGTTGAAATGTGTTCAGAGTCCCCCTTCTACTGTCCCCCTGACTGATATCATCTGATCCTCTGTAATCACCAGAGTTTCTAGAGAAACAAAACCAAATGGATGGATGACTGAATCACAGTTGTGGAGGCTGAGAAGCTCCCTGCTATACCACATGCACGCTGCAGTATTAGGAACATTGTTTCGAGTTGCTTCAGTCAAGTCTGATGGTCTTAGGAACACAGGTCCTGATGCAGCACCATCTGAGGACAAAGAACCCAGATCGCTGCACTTCTGTCATCTCTCAGCCAATGAACTGCGCCTGCCTCCACTCCGCGGGGCCAGAAGTGGGCCGGTTCCCTCATTTAAATGTTAACCTCTTCCAGAAACACTCTTAGGGCCGGGCAGTAGTGGTGCACGCCTATAATTCCAGCACTTGGGAGGCAGAGGCAGGTGGATTTCTGAGTTCGAGGCCAGCTTGGTCTACCGAGTGCGTTCCAGGACAGCCAGGGCTACACAGAGAAACCCTGTCTCGAAAAACCAAAAAAAAAAAAAAAAAAAAAACCAAAC
>NW_021604633.1:15066619-15079466 GCF_004785775.1 Grammomys surdaster | reverse complement strand
TGGACAGCCAGGGCTACACAGAGAAACCCTGTCTCGAAAAACCAAAAAAAAAAAAAAAAAAAAAAAACCAAACCAAAACAAAACAAAAAAAAAACACTCTTAGAAATATACCAGAATGTCTGCTTTCCCTGCTAATCTGGGTGTCTCTCAGTCCAGCCAAAGCGACATCGAAAATGAACCATCACATCTCAGATCATCCTTCCCGTACTTTGCAGTGCACTGCCCCCGATGTTGACACTGTCTCTTCTTCTTCTTGAGAAAATAATACAGATAAGGAATTGGAGACCTGTGTGGCTTGTTTATTGAAGACCAAGAAAAGCACAAATCTAAATTATAGCAAATGAACAATTAATCACCAATCTCTCTCTCTCTCTCTCTCTCTCTCTCTCTCTCTCTCTCTCCCCCCCCCCCCCCCCCGCCCGCGGGTGTGTGTGTGTGTGTGTGTGTGTGTGTGTGTGTGTGTGTGTGTATCTGGCGCTAGTCACTTGTCATGGCTTCCTTTCTTTTTGTATATTCCATCTGTACCTTTCCTCCCCGAGCCTTCTCCACCTCACTGCCACATTTCTGGTATTTCTCTTTGGGAGCAGTTCAGTCTTATTGCAGCTAACACCCTCAGGGTCTCATCCTCACTCTGAAAGGGATCCTTCACAGCTTGTCTAAGTCAGTGGCAGTACTGCCAGCTGTTAAACTAGATTCTTCATCTGGCATCTGAAAAGGTGACATTGGAAGTTCTGTTTCCTACTTGCTCTTTGCTTCTGTCTCCCTCATACTAAAGCAGATCTCCATGGACCAAACAATGGAAGGACTTCCCATAGTGCCATAAGCATTCCCTTCTAAAGAGTAAATGTCTTCTTTAATATTTTGCCATGAAATTCTTATCCCTTCAGGGAGATCACTGTGTAAACTTTGTATAATAAGAAGCAATTAAAATGTCCATGTAGATTTATAGATAGACTTTTATTTTAAAAAACATTACTGCTTCTGTGGTGGAAAGTTTTCTGCTTGTATAATGTAAAATATTCTAAATCTAGGAAAGTAGAAAGCAGAGTCTATGTCACATGAGAAAATGGCAGAGACATTAAAGTATAGATGAAAGATGCTTGGATGTGAACACTCACTAGGTGAGGACCACTGGGACACCCTCATCTGCATCCACTAACAATTAGTTGTGGGAACATCCAAAAACCGTGGTTTAATAAGTATCTCAAAATCATTCTTTTTCTTTAGAGCAAAAAGTACATTTTAGGAAAGGACTTGGTGGAACATTTTGCCCAGGTGGAGCTATTGGTTTTGAGACATTTCATTTCCTTTATTTTAAGCAAGAAGACATTACCTTTAAGAGTTTATTGCATACCACTGTTCAAGTGTGCATCGGTTTAATTCATTAGTCTTCCTTACCACTCTCTGAGGTAGCCATCTTGTCTTTATTTCACTCATGAGACTGCTGAGGCTTAAAGAAGTGGATTCACTCAACCATGATCAAAAGCTGTTGGCACACTCAAGTTTGTCAGGTAGGACCCTGGCAAGGACTGCTTGGCACATTAAAACACAGCAGCTCTGGAACATCACGAAGGAGGTGTTTCTTTGTTAAGATGTGGGCAAGAGTAAGAAACATCAGCAAGGGGCAGGGAAGCACACAGGGTTAGGAACAGTGGAACCATATCCCGCAGAGACCTCAGGGACAAAGGGAAGGACACTCACTAGATCAGAGAGAGACCCGTAGCCATGGGAGGAACCATATGCCGCAAAGCTGGAGTTTTAGGAAGAGGAGAGAAGACATTGCCAAATTATTGCCCAAGGGGCCAGAGAATGACAGATTAAGGTGTTGGAGCAATTTGTCATTGTTATCTGATTTCTTACAAATACCTCCTCCCATTGACACAACCTGAAGGCAACGGACAAAGGAAAAAAAAAACCTAGCTGACAGTCCATGAATATGAATCTCTTTGGGTAAAGTGGAAAGAGGGTCTAGAGAAGACATCAGGACTATTCAGGATTCCAGGTTTCTCTGCAGAACCTGAGTTCTTGACTACCATCATGCCCTGCAGGTAAACTGGTGCTTCCCAGAAGATGGGTTCCTCTGTATAAATAGGATAGACTGGAAGAAGTAGGAGAGCAGTAGTTAGAAAAGTCACACATTGGGAATTATGTAAAGTGGATGACATAGAATATAGGCCCCCTGCCCTTTAGATTGAGTACCACAAGCTTCCCAACAACCAACATAGACTCCTGTGTTGTAATGTGGCATCAGAGTATACAGCCCTGAAGCAAACGGGCTTTCCTTAGATTTTGTGTTATTTAGAATGGTAGTATCTGAGTAATGACAGCTGATAAGACAAGTGTCATCAACCCAGCAACTCATTATTTGTCTTTGATAAAACAGAAACACTACAAGTTCACAGTATGATATTTGTGGAGTCTGGCATCATGAATGATCTTTTAATGTTCTAGCTTATAAGAGGCTATTAATCACCCCTGAAAACACTTAGATCTTACCTAATGGGCTCTATGGAGATGCTCCCTTGAATGGCTGTAAAGACTACTGATATAATTGAGAATTCATTTACATACTAATTTTTTTGTTTCTTTGTTTTGAGATAAGATCTATCATTGATCTAGAACCTACCAATAGGCTAGAATGGCTCGCCAGTGAGCCCCAAGGATCTGTCAATCCTACAAATTCGAGGAGAAATCAATCCAAATCGCCATGGCCAAATTAATTAAAGCAAGCAAGTAATCGAAGCAAGCTGTTCTATTCTTGTACATGGGCTGCCTCCCATGGCAGGGTACAAGAGATCAGCATAGGATGTGAGGAGGATAAGGCTTTTATAGTTCAGAGGTAGGTTTATACTTTGGTTTTGGGTTTTTTGTTGTTGTTATTCTTGTTTATTTGCTTTTTTTAAAATGGGGAATTGACAGACAAATGGGGGGGGGTTACAGAAGCAGAACATAAGCATAATAAGTTGATCGTAACAACCTTTTGAAATAAAAACATTGTGGTGGTTTGAATACACTTGGCCCAGGGAGTGTCATTTCTATGAGGTTTGACCTTGTAGTAGATATGGTGTTGTTGGAGGAAATGAGTCACTGTAACTAGCAGGAGACCCTCCTCCTAACCTCTGGGAGCCAGTCTTCTCCTACGGGCCTTTAGATGAAGATGAAGAACTCTCAGTTCCTCCTACACCATGCCTGCCTGGATGCTGCCATGCTCTTGCCTTGATGATAATGAACTGAACCTCTGAACCTGTAAGCCAGTTCCATTTAAATGTTGTCCTTATAAGAGTTGGCTTAGTCACGGTGTCTGTTCACAGCAGTAAAACCCTAACTAAGACAGACAGGTGGTCATAAGGTAGTCATAACAAAGGATGCTCAGAATAACCTTTTGAAACAAAGGCATGGTTGCCATTTTCTGGAACAGGCAGTAAGAACCATTTATAGCTAAGGTTATAGATGTGGCATAGCCTAATTCTTGAGAAACAGATTTAATCATAAACAGGAAATGAGCCTAGTTTGTCACTATTATAAGATGGCTTTCAAGCCCAAGGTGGAGGCAAGGTGGCTCAGCAGGGTCCACCTGCCTCAGCCTCCAGCTGGCCTTTACTTTGAGAGAAAAGATTTGAGAGGATGATTTTCAGCTGACATTCATTCTAAAGCCAAGAAAAAAGCCAGGTTCAGACCTAAGTCTTTTAGTTAGGAGAGATGACAGAGGTTCTGACTAGTCAACAAAATGTTGGACTGGGTATTAGGTCTATCTTGTACCTTACTGATACAAATTGGTATAGTTATTCTCCAATTGTATTTTGAGAGAAAAGTTTTATTTTAACAGGAACGATGATATGTAGGAGGAGCTAACGTGGGAGGAGTAAGGAGAGGAAGAGGAGGAGTAAGGAGAGGAGCAGGAGAATGAGAGGAGGACCTAGGAGATGAGAGGGGGTGGGGAACATGGAGATGGATGTTTGAGGGTCTTTGCCAGTCAAAGATATTTGGTATATCTAGGTTGGGTATAGGGTTACACTTCTGATTGTATGGGCATCTTGTTATTGAGCATTACCAAACCTATAAAGCCTTTGATTAACTTTTTTTTTTAAAGTTACTAATTAAAAAAGGATGAGGAGGGAGGGTGATGGCATACATGTGACAGGAAATCAGATGAGGAAACTAGCTGGTAGAAGAAAGGGAAGGGACAGAGGGAAACAAATCAGAACTCTAATGACACATGTATGAGGATGCTGTAATAAAACTCAGTACTTCATATGTTAACTTAAAATACTAATAAAGAAAAAAAGCAAGAAGGAGAAGAGGGGATAGGATAGGGGGCTTCTGGGGGAAGAATGGGGAAAGGGGATGACATCTGAAATGTAAATAAATAAAATATCCCCCCCCCCAAAAAAAGAATGTTTAACCCATTAGAATGTGGTAAAAAAAGAAAAAGAAAACTGTGTACCTCTTTCAAGAAAAGACTTGAAGCTAATGGTTAAGCGAAGTGTTTTCGTTCTACTTCCTAAGAGGTAGTACATTTGTTGTTATCTACCCAGACAGACAAGCAGGTCAGCCCCTGTTAGTTTTCTCACACTCTTGTCATAGAGACCTTTTAATTTAATTCAATGACGAATGCCACCAAACCTTGACATTTTAAGACTCTAGTTATGACCAGAGTTGTATTTCGTTTAAACTCAGGCATGGCAATTAGGCTGCAAGTCTCAGAGTACTCCAGATGGGTAGAGAAGGCAGCTCTGTGCTCTGTCCTTCCAGGAGAGCTGGAGGGTGAGACTCCTGGTTGGTGGGGGTTGGTTCAGGCCTCCAGGCTCCTCTCTACCTTCTGCTCCGCCACCTTTGTGCATTAGCTTTCCAAGAGTTCTGTTGTCACTTCCTCATACAACGAAGCCCCTCTGTATGACTTCCCCTTCTTAGAGCAAAGCAAACTCCCTCCCAGATGGTTCCAGCAGAGATGCCACTTTCTAAATCTTTTGCCAAGAAACACATTCCTGAGATAACCCCAGGGAAAGAAGCTGGGATGACTTTGCTTGGTTGACTGCTCTAAGCTTGGTTCCAGTCTCATTGTTTTCCCCAAAGACACAGAATCAGGGAGCCTATCAGGATCACACAGAAAGACTATTGTGGAAACAAGCAACAATCTGCCTCACAGGGTTAGATATGTCTGATGCATTAGACAAACATAGGGTGGTGGTAACAAGAATGGATTACAGAGGTCAGTGATCCCGATTCTAGATGGGGTTCAGGGGCTTATGTTCTTCCTCTATTTTCTCCTCATTCAGTTCCTCTCCTTTCCCACAGTCTCTCTTTCTAGTTTCAGTGCCAGGGCCCTGTATGTGAGCTGCACTACTGAGTCCAGAAGTGTATGTTTTCACAGATCCCAGAATAAATAAGATCTGATTGATTTACCAACCTCAGATTGGGACATGGGAGTAAACATCTCTGAGAAAAATAACTTGTAAAGTCTTCTGGCAGATTATTAATAATCATCAGTATATAGCTTAATAGTATAGTACTGGCTGAGCATGTGCAAGGTCTTGTGTGAAATCCCTGACACACACACATACAGACACACACACACACACACACACAGACACACACACACATAGACACACACACACACTTCTTTTAAAAATATTTTATTTTTTAAATATTTATAAGCAAGTATTTATTTATTTATTTATTTATTCCTTTTTTTATTAATCATTTCATTCATTTACATCTCAAATGATATCCTACTTCCCGGTTACCCACCACCAACCCCCATCACACATCTGCCCTCTCCCCTCCCCTTTGACTGTATGAGGGCGCTCCCCCACACACCCACACACCCACCCACCCACCCACACTTTCCTGCCCTCTTGCTCCAGCATCTCCCTATGTTGAGGCATCAAATCTCTCAGGTCCTAAGGACATACACACTTTAAAAAAAATTTTATTTATCTAAAAGATGTATGGATGTTGCCTGCATGTATGCATGTGCAGCACACATGGGAAGGGTGACCGCGGAGGGCAGAAGAGGACACTAGGTCTCCTGGAACTGGAGTAACAGAGTTATGAGCTGCCATGTGGGTGCTAGGAATTAAACTCGGATCCTTTGGAAAAGCAGCAGAACTCTTAATCACTGAGCCGCTTCTCCAGCCAAAATATCACTATAATCAAGTGGCTATGACTGCTAATGAACACATGCACATCTACTGCTAGTAAATAAATATTCTTTTTTTTTTTTTTTTTTTTTTGGTTTTTCGAGACAGGGTTTCTCTGTACTGGAACTCACTCTGTAGACCAGGCTGGCCTCGAACTCAGAAATCCGCCTGCCTCTGCCTCCCGAGTGCTGGGATTAAAGGCGTGCGCCACCACCGCCCGGCGTAAATAAATATTCTTAAGCAAGCCTGAGGGAGACTGCCTGAATAGGGTCATCAGAGTCATGTTCAAATAAACTTCTAGTTCCTTACAAAGGCCAGGCAGGCGTTTGCCTAGTGTTCTGGGGTCCTACCTCTGGCTTTAGACTTTCTTTCTAAGCTGGAATTCAGTATCCCTCATTTAGTAGACTTGTGAGTCTGAACTCCTTAAATGAGCCAGTCTCATTATGTACAATATAGAAAATAAGACATTCAGAATAATGCCTGCATCAAAAGTAGGTAGAAAGGAATGAAATGAGGCATAGGATATCCTTAGCATATTACTGACCCCGGGCTGACCTCCTAGCCTGGAATAATCAGGGCGTGGGCAGAGGAAGCCAGGTGATCTTTCTACCCTTTCAACACCGGATCTTTGCATGACTGTTTCCTTTTCCATACTTATGTCTCTGTAGTGCTACTGAGAGAAAGTATGTGAAATGATGATGTGTCCCCTTATTTCTTCTCAGTCTTCCTCAAAGAGCAAGAGCTCCATGAATCAAGATGCTACTGTTTGGTGACCACTTTTGGGACCACTTCTTTATTTAAATTACTAGTTTTCTAGTTTTCTAGGGTGAGGAGATGAAGTGTGTGGTGTGTGTGTGTGTGTGTGTGTGTGTATGTGTGTGTGTGTGTTGATGACAGTTAGATCTGGGTGTTGGGTGTTTGTATACACTAAGAACATAATGTACCACTAAGCTACATTTCAAACCAGTATTGTAAGGTGAAAATGCATAATGTTTGTATCCTAGTTTGCTTCTCTGATATAAGATAATACATTGACCAAAATCAATTTAGAGGAGGAAAGGGTTTATTTAATCCTTTAACTCCCAGGACGTAATCCTTTCTTTAGGGAAGTCAGGGTAGGCGCTCAATGCAGGAATAGAGACAAAGACCTAGAGGAATGTTTTCTTGTACAGCTCAAACCCAAGTGCCTAGGGATGACACCACCCACAGTGGGCCAGGCCCTCCCACATCAATCAGCAATCAAGAAAATACCACCACAGACTTGCTCACAGGGCACTCTGATGGGGGCAGTTCCTCAATTGAGGATCTCTTTCCTTAGGTAATTCTAGATTGAGTCCATTTAAAAAAAATAAGCAGGATACTTGTGTGTGTGTGTGTGTGTGTGTGTGTGTGTGTGTGTGTGTGGTGTATGTTGTTATTGTTGTTAATTGAATCCAGGCTTCATAAATGCGAGGCAAACATTTTCTCACTGAGTTACAGCCTTAGCCCTACACTTACATGTAGGACATGTGTTTTTAAGGTTTCTAAGCAAGACATTTTTCCTTTTAGATATTTTAGTTTCTATATACAGCTAAATTAGTTATAATAAAATATGTTAAAATATGATTGCTTTTATCAAGTAGTTTGACGTGTGAGTTCCAGGACAGCCAGAGCTACTCAGAGAAACCCTGTCTGGAAAAACCAAAAACCAAAAACCAAAAAAGAAAAAAAAATAGTTTGATGTCTCAAAATCAGAGTCAATGTGACCAGGGAAAACTAAAACTCACAATATAACAAGATAATCTTTCCCACTGATAACTCGCTAATTCAAAGCATGACTTTGAAACAAAATGTGGTTGTTATGAGATTGTAATTTAATTCTCAAATGGAAGCTGCACCTATAGAATAATTAGTAGAAGTGGGCTTTAGATGTGTTCATGTGAATTTCCTCTGGAAGGAGCTTATTAACATGTTGAAACTTGGGGCTCTAAACTAGTGCTACCCAATACCTTTCCACAATGATGGACTATATTCTTGCTGTTCACTATTATTAGTCACTAAACACTTATGGTAAACAGTCACTCAAAATGTGGCTAGGGTGACTCAGAAACTAAGTTTTAATTTAATTTAATTTAGTATAAGGAGCCATGTGTGCATAATGGCTGGCATGTTGACTAGAAATACTCTCATCTACAGAATTTTGGTTTATTTTTATTTTATTTTTTTTAGCAGGTGGACAAAATATATAGAAGAGGATTTCAAGAGCTTTACAGTTTGAAAAATGAATTCTCCTATTGTCTCTTAGTCTTTTGACTCCAATTTCTTCCTTTCACTATTATTCTACAGTCAGTGAACTGGTTAGCTCCTGGCTCCAAAATTTTACTGCTGCAGTGATGAAAAAGTAGCCTTATACAGACAATGAGGGCATTAGAAACAGAAGGAGGGAAGGGAGGGAGGAGTGAGGAAGAGAGGGAGGGAGACACAGAGAGAGACAGACAGAGTGACATAGAGACAGACACAAAGAGAAAGCATCTGTAGTCTCCATATGAATTTTGTCTGCAAGAAAAAAACAAAGAGAGAGGTACTGAAAAGCAAGAGGCCTCCTTGATTTGTTCCTCACTGACTTAAGATGTTCTATGCATATTAAGACAGCAAATCTATTGACCCTCGTGCCAAGTGATGGAGGGACACAGAGAGGGATAAACAATCCTTGTAATATGGCAGTTGGGGTGGGTACGGAACGGGAGACTCTTAATCTTTTGAACAGGAGGAGTACCTCAGAAACAATGAATGACATCTAACCTGGCACCCCAAAGTCTGGGTGCAAGAGATAGTGAGGAAGAGAAGTGGGGAGAAAGAACAAGTTCGTGCTAAGAGGACCTGAGATTGCCACTTGAAAGTACCTCATTCCGCAGATTATTTTGAACTAAATTAGGCAATCGAGAAGCAAATACCAGAAAGGTTTCCTGTTCCCTCCTCGTTTTCCTAAAAGCAGAATACACCTTTGCAAAAGCAGAGCTGTCTCCCGTCTCTTTTTGGGCAGGATTGTGAAAGTTTGTCACCAAAGACAGCTTCAAGCCCTTATTTACACCGAAAGAGCTATAGCAAAGTTCCCCTCAGCTGCCATTCCACAAGTCGGCATCCCTAAAGATGTGAAATTCTTTTCTTTCTCTCATCACTTCTCTAAAGCCGTGCTGTCCTCTGTTGAGAATCAATATAAGCCTGGATCTAAAGTGACTGTACAGAGTTACATTGCCTGAGCATTTCCTTCTGTATATGGGGAGCAACACATGTCTATATACCTGTGCTTATTTCTCTTGTATTAATCTGTCTTAGTTATAGGGATCTTTCCTAGATACACATATGACAAATAAAGAGAAAATTATTTCTCCTCCCTTGAAGTACCAACATCCCAGAGGCAAGAAAGAACCTGTTGTCAGTGGAGGTAGGAGTGTAGGTGGAGAATAAGACACAGGGAAAACCTGGGTTGAGGATCAACCTGGTGAATAAGCACCTGTCAGGTAACAGACCCGGATGTCTTACCCAGGCCAGAGGTACTCTGAGAACAGCATATCAGAATGTAGTCCATATCGACAGACAGAAACCAAAACAGCGTGAAGTCAAAACAGCGGCCACTGCTGCAAAATTCCACAGAGGAAAATTTTACTCTTACCTGAAAATACTATACAGACAAATTAAAATTCTCTCCAAGTGGAATTTTTTAAGTGCTCATTAAATGAATGGAGAGAAATTTAACCATCAGTCCTGATACCTGTGGGGCCAGTGTGAGCCTGGTTGTCAGTGTCACTGGTCAATTGTACAGGCCCTTTGAAAGCAGTTAGGAAATTTATATCACACAGTTTCAAAAATCCTCACATTTCCTAATTTATGTCTGATAGTCACATTTTATGGAAATAATCAAAAACATGAAAGACAACATATGTCTAAAGTTGTTCACTGCAATATTAATATACATATGTTATATTATGAAATAATTAAATGGAGAACCAAGACTTCTAATTATCATAAGGAAATATTTATGATGCTTGTAGTATTTGCAGCCATGTAAAGATCTACTAATCATGGAGGAAGTCAGGCAAATTCAAGTTGAGGGATATTTTCAACATAACCGGATGAAATCTTCAAAGTATCAAAGTTAAGAAACCCAAAGGATTTAGTCACATTGAAGTGACATCACCGTTAGCTCTGGTGTATGACCATTGATTATATTCCCAATTGGAAAAGAGATGCTATAAAGGATATTGTTGAGATAATTAAGGAAACTGGTATAGACTATAGCCTAGATAACAGATTTATAACAATGATGAGCTTCTTGCTGTGCCTGTAGAAGAGGATGTCCTTGTCAATAGGAAATACACCAAAGCATTTAGTGATAAGGAAACATGATGAAACACTCTCAGAAAACAGAGTTGTTCAGCAAGATGAAGAAGGGAAGTGATAAGGTGTTTACACTCATCCCGCAATGTCACACACACATTCACACTCTCAATGATGGAATTAAGTGTGACCACACCAAGGCAATGAGAATGTTGTAGCATGGGATTAACAGCAATTCTCTCTCCCCTCTTTGCCCATTTTTTTTCTGATAGTAGTTATGTTTATTATTTATTTCAATGTTTTAAATTATTGTTGTTAGACATTGCTTTGTACAGAAGCATAATCTAAATGAGTTGCCCATTAATGTTTCCTTGGGTTCTATTTCAGCTACACAGGGGAGTAGATGGTACCAAGGTACACAAACGACCATGAAACCTCAATCTCACTTTTCAATACAAATCAACTAGGCAAACCCTTGCTACCTGAAGCCACAAGAACATAGACAAGAATGGCCTGCTCAATGTCCTACTCAATGTCCTGACAGAATGACTCAAACTATAAACTGACAACATAGGAATGGAGAAGATTACATTCATCTGGCTTATCTAACTGTATAGCTGTTTACATTTAGAAATCTATTTTCAAATGTATTTATTATTATTGGTTGTATGTGGGTATGATATGTGTGTGTGTGTGTGTGTGTGGTATGTGCAGGCTTATGTATACTACAATGTAAAGGTCTCAGGATACCTTTCAGGAGATAGTATTTTCCTGCTACCTCAGGATTTGGAGATTGAACTCTGATTGTGAACCCTACCTGCTAAGCATTTACTCACTGAGCCATCTCACCAGCCCTGGAAAACCTATTTTGAGATGATTTTGTCTTTCTTGGGCAGGTTTTGTTCAGGTAATCACAGCTGCTGAGAGTTCAAGAGTGTGGCGGCCATGTCACACACAGAAGCAGAAGTTCTACAACACCCTTTCACCAGGCTCTTACATTATCTCTGATCCATCTTCCGTGATGTTCTTGAGAATTGGAAGGGGTCGTATAGATGCCCAGTTTAGGCCTGAGTATTCAATGGTCACTTATTTTCAGCTCTCTGACCAGTAAGTCTGTACTAGTTCACACTTACAGTTAAGAGAAGCCCCTCTGACAAAGCCTAGGCATTAAGTATGTCAAGGACACTCCACAGATCAGCAGTAGTAGCTTCCCATGACCTCATCATGGACTTTCGACCAGGTTTACAGTGCTAGATATAAGTTCCCTGCTTTGTGGCAGGCCTCAAATGCAATCATAGAGCAGCAGGTTACTCCCAACCAGTGCTGCCACTACTGGCACTAGAGGCCACTCTTCATCCAGTAGATTAGTAATGGACCATGCTGATTGAGACTGCTGATGACAATTGTCCTTTGTCATCTTGCATAGGATGTCCTAGAAATATGAAAGCTAGCCAATAGGAAGAAAGCTTCCAGCCCAAGTTTGGCTAGCCAGTAGAAAGGAAGCTTCCAGCCCAGTGCACGTTTGATTTTTCTATTTCTTGCAACCAAACTGTATGGTATCTTCAGCAATAGTGTCTTACCTAGGCAGTTCTGATGGACAACCAGTAGTGACAACTTTCTATCTTGTCTCAGGGGTCTTAGGGACCTCATTGAACACCAATTCACAGGGACATAGCTAATCTCAGGCACTGGGGTTTTCATTTAATAACCTTATGACTTCTGGGAGCAGATTTATTACCTCTTCAGGGTACTATTGTTTTAAGTATTTTTTTTTTATCTTGACCCAAGTCATTTTCATTTGGGAAGAGAGAACCTCAATAGAGACAATGCTTCCATAAATTGGCCTGCAAGCAAATCTATAGTGAATTTTCTTAATTGATGATTGATGTGGGAGGTCCCAGGCTATAGTGAGTGAGGCTGCCCCTAGGATGGTGGTCCTAGGTGTGGCAATAAGAAAGTCAGCTAAGCAAGCCGTGAAGAACAAGCCAGTAAGCCACTCTCCTGTATGGCCTTTGCATCAGCTCCTGTCTCCAGATTCTGAGCTCCTTCTCCAACTTCTCTGGAAGACAGACTAGAAGAAATAAACTGAACAAACCCTTTCCCACAAGTTTGTTCTGACTAGGGTGTTTGTTGGAGCGGTAGAAACCTCACTAAGACAAGCGTATCTCTCCTCATGTTTCTTTAACTACCCAGTTTCCTTCCCCCCCACCAAAAAAAAAAAAGAGATTCAACCTATAAATTGTCCACACAGGAACCAAGAAGATAAAGGTCATCCTGCTTAGCCAGCCAACTGGCTATTTATCTTTAGAAAGCCTATTTTGAAGTTGGGTTTGTTTGTTTGTGTGTGTGTGTGTGTGTGTGTGTGTGTGTGTGTGTGTGTGTGTGTGTGT